>NC_046158.1:85017205-85299705 GCF_011064425.1 Rattus rattus | reverse complement strand
AGCTTTGTATCCCATAGAGTAGTGTTTTTCAACATGTGGGTCCCTTGGGGATCATATGCCAGTTTTCCCGCATTTCAGATAATTACTTTAAGATTCATAGCAGTAGCAATATTATACTTGTGAGGTACGAACAAATAATTTTATGGTTAGGGGAGGTCACCACAACTTTTATTAAAGTGTTGCAGCATTTGAAAAGTTGAGAACCACTGCCATGTTGAATCTTAATGTCTAACACAGACCCTGTCTTATGATTACTGAGTATCATGATCTTTAAAAGTTGTATTAAATGATGTTCAGGTTTCGTTTTATTTAATCCTTAAAATCATATGAAGCACATAATTTTATAACTACCATTGTATTCGTAAGTAAATTAAAGCATGAAAGCTATCCTGTCAGTCACTCAAAATCATAGAAATCTTGGATCCATAGTTGTGCCCAGGCATTCACATTATAAAAACTTTCCTGTTAAATACTGTGCAAATTTAGAGTATTAAATAAGTAATGAGGCATACAACAATATTTTGATATTTAAAACATAGTCATTATTCTTTATATAGAGATAAATAGAAAAGACAGAAAGTGCCAGGTATGTTGGAGTACCTTTAAAACAGAGGCAGGAGAATATCTGTGAGTTTGAGGCCAGTTTGATTTATATAGTGAATTCTAGGCCAATAAGTGTTTCATAGGAAGGAACAGTTATGCAAAATAAAAATAATAATAAAATAAACTCATTTTCTCCAACATATAACAAGTACACATGCTCCACTATGTTCATAGCAGCCTTATTTATAATAGCTAGAAGCTGGAAAGAACCCAAATGTCCTTCAGCAGAGGAATGGATTCAGAAAACGTGGTACATTTACACAATGGAGTACTACTGAACTATCATAAACAATGATTTCATGAAGTTCTTAGGCAAATGAATTGAACTAGAAAATATCATCCTGAGTGAGGTAACAAAAGAATTCACATGATATGCACTCACTAATAAGTGGATATTAGCCCAAAAGCTCAGAATACCCAAGATACAATTTACACACCACATGAAGCTCAAGAAGAAAGATAAAAGTGTGAATGCTTCAACCTTCTTAGAAAGGGGAAAAATATTCACAGGAGGAAATAGGGAGGCAAAGTGTGGAGCAGAGACTGAAGGAAAGGACATCCAGAGACTGCCACACATAGGGATCCATCCCACATGCTGTCACCAACCCAGTCAGTATTGGGGATGCCAAGAGATGCATGTTGACAGGAGACCGATCTAGCTGTCTCCTGAGAGGCTCTGCCACAGTCCGACAAATACAGAGGCAGATGCTCACAGCCAACCATTGAACTCAGAATGGGCCCCCAATAGGTTTGCAACCCCCTAAGAAGAACAACAATATCAACCAATCAGACACTCCAGACCTCCCAGGGACTAAACCAATAACCAAATAGTACACATGGAGTGACCCATGGCTCCAGCCGCATATGTAGCAGAGGATGGCCTTGTAGGGCATCAGTGGGAGGAAAGGCGGTTGGTTCTGTGGAGTTTCAATGCCACAGTGTAGGGGAATGCCAGAACGGGAAGGTGGAAGGGGATGAAGGGGGCACCCTCATGGAGGCAGGTGTTGGGGGATGGGATAGGGGATTTCTGGAGGGGAAATCTGGAAGGGGGATAATATTTGAAATGTAGATAAAGAAAATATCCAATAAAATGAAAAAATTAAAAGAAATATTAGAAATTTTATGGCATGATTATAAAAGCTAATATATGTATTATAAAATTCAACCTGATGAGTAAAAATAATGTGTTTAGATGGATCTCAATTTGGGCCAGTCACTGGAGGCCTGACACTACTGCTTACAAATTGGAGCCTAGAATGGCTGCCCTCCAAGAGGCCCAACAAGCTCCTTACTGAGACTGACATTGATACTTATACCCAAACAATGGACTGTAGTCAGGGACTCCTGTGGTTGAATTAGGGAAAGACTGAAAGAAGTTGAGGAGGAAGGCAACCCCACAGGAAGACCAGCAGTCTCAACTAATCTGGACCCCCGAGATCTCTCAGACACTGAGCCACCAACCAGGCAGCATACACTAACTGACCTGAGGTCCCCAACACACATACAACTAAGATTTCCTGGTCTGGCCTCAGTGAGAGAATATGCACCTAACCCTTTAAAGACCTGAGACCCAGGGAGTGATGAAGCCCAGTAGGGTGGGATGGGGAATGGGGTGTGTCGGGGGGAAACATTCTCTTGGAGACAGAGGAGGAGCAATGGGATGAGGAACTGTCAGAGAATAGACTAGGAGCGGGATAATGACTGGACTGTAAAAGAAGATTAAAGATTAATCTTAATCTTAGTGTGAGTTCTAGCAATGAAATTCAGGGCTCTAGGATTGTGTGAGAAGTACGTTTATCCACTAAGCTATCTCAGCCCTATTAATTTAAGGAAAAATATATGGAACTTTGTAACATGTAAATAGAACTTTCACATTCATAGACCGAGATAATGCAGAGTCTCCCTCATTAAAAAAAAAAAAAAAAGAAAAAGCTTTTACTTTTAAGAATGGCCTGTTCTTTGCCTTAGAAACTTTAAAACTGTTGGGTATCTCTGGGAATTATCTGGGTATGTGCACTGAGATTAACATAAAACTGCTTAACATGATGGACAAAGACAATTGTCAAAAGTTGGAGGTAGTTAATAAAAAAGCATACAATTGTTTGCTGATTATTGCCAACAAGATGAATACTGAAGGAGTATGATTTACATTTATAGTTAGAAATAAGTTCGCAAAAATGATTCAATCTATTTTAATTTACAATTCTTATTATACACACACACACACACACACACACACACACACACACACACACACACAGGAAATAAATGAAAGATTGAAATCTAAGACCAGAAACTAAAGTGCCTGGAGGAAAACATCAGGAAAAATCTCATGGCATAGGTCTTGGTAAAGATTTCTTGGATATAACAGTGAAGTAAAAAACAAATAGGGATTACATCAAAGTAAAGAGCTTCCACTGAGCACAGAACTTAAGTACCAGAGTAAATGTAAGAATTGAACAAACTATTAGCGTAGCATAAGGAGCATATGAGGCTGATACCCAAAATAGGAAGGGGGTTCCTAGCAAACTTTGGTAGCAAACCCACCAACCAAACAGTAAACTCCAAAAATGCCCAATTTAAACATGAAAAAGGAACAGAATAGGAAACGCTGTAAGGATTCTTATACAGCCAACTGGTGTTTGAAAAGTGCCTCCATACCATTAATTGTCTGGGAAATATAAATCAAACTACAGTGAAATATCATCTCATGCCTATTTACGAAACAAAAGCCAAGAATCAGATGTTTGCATGGATGTGGAAAAGTGGGAATCCTTGTGTAATTTGATGGGAATGTAATTAGCTAGATGTTACTACCTTAAAAAACGGAAACTTGAACCATTGTAGGAGTCAACAGTTTGACTTCTGGATACTTGATGAATTAAAATCAGAATTTCTAAGAGATAGCTAGATGCCTGTGCTCTCAAAATTATTCAACATGTGAAAGAATAAAAGCAAACGAGATTCAGTGCAATAGCTGTGTGAATAATGGAATATATGTAGTAGAGTGCACATATACAGAATTTAAGGATACAAAGAAGAAATACTGCTACTGATGACGAAATGATGAGGGAATTCAGAGGACATTATGTTAAGTGAAACAAGATAGGCATGGTGGAAATTGAAATATTACAAGAGCAACTTAGTGTAACCAATTTAAAATAGTCAAATTCTTAAATACAGAGAAGAAAATGGTGGTTCTGAAGGTCTAGAGGGTAAGGAACTGAAAAATCTTAGTCAAACGGCACAAAATTATGCTTATGAAAGATAAAACAGATGGATCCTCAGCTGATGGTGATATGCAGGAAGGATATGGACACTTAGGAGATGAAACCTCATTGAAGGAAGCATGGGGAATAGGCCTTTGGAATGCACAGCTGTCTCAAGGACCATGCTTCTCTGTGCTTCCTGCCTGCCTTGAATGGATCAGGATTCTCCATCACATACCATTCCTACCATTATGTTCTTATCCTTCAAGTTCTTAGGCCATGAAGCCAATGGCTACGTGTTGATATCTTTGAACATGAGCCAAGATAATTTGTTCATGTCAGGTATTTCATGAAAAATGATGAGAAAATTTACTCAACAATATTGATATTATGTTAAATGTTCTAATCATAAAAGTGAGTAGTAAATATGAAAATGACACAAACTTTGAAATGTGGTAGATATGGTTATAGAATTCAGAACTTTGGTGATTTGAGTACAAGGGCTCCAGTTTGGGGTGCTATCTGGAAAAGCTCAGGAGTTTTGCCCTAGTTGTGTATGTTGCTAAAGGGAGATTTTAAGAGTAAAAACCTTCGCCTACTTCTAGTTTACTTTGTGTGTTTCATGTTTTCAATTTAAGATGTGAGCTCTCAGATTCCGTTTCCACCCCTGTACTAGCTGTCTGATGCTTGGTGCTGCCGACATTCCCAAACCTGATGGACTCTTACTCTTTTAGAATAACAAGTTCAAGTAAGTTGCCTTGATCATGGTGTTTTATCACAGCGACAGGAAAGTAACTGATACACAATGATGTTTATGCCCTAGAATTATTTATTTTATTTCCAAACTCATGAAGTTGTAGATATTACATACATGTTATATGTATATACTAATCAGACCTCAGCCAAGTGTGCCTTAAGAAAAAATCTATGATAACATTAAAATATGTTAACATTAAAATATGAGATGATGAACTTCTACAATATATAAATATTTCAAAATAGAAATGTAGTCTTAGAATAGTATGTTAGGGGTTGGGGATTTAGCTCAGCGGTAGAGCGCTTGCCTAGCGAGTGCAAGGCCCTGGGTTTGGTCCCCAACTCCGGAAAAAAAAGAAAAAAGAAAAAAAGAATAGTATGTTAACTAGTTGCAGGTATATGATAGAGCTATAATCATTTTGTTATTTCTATTTCATGGTGTCTAAATATTCGACAATGGCATTTATAATTCTTACAGCTAGAAAATTATATTAGGCATAATTATGAAGCAAGGCTCTGTGCCCCAATTCTGAAGTGAACCAATTGTACATCTCCTACAAGTGAAGCAGGATGGCATGTTGTTATGGAAAGAGTGGAGTGAGTTATTTATGTCTCAGTTATCTGTAGGAAGCTGGCCAGCCGTCTGTTTGGGGTGGGGCCGTTCTCCATCTGGGGTAGCTAATTAGCGATGATAGCTGCAATCTGTAATGTTGCTGCTTTGTCGAAGTCAGAATCCTCCTTTCTAGAGTACCAGCTCCTTTTAGAAACAATACACTTCAAGGCTATCTTTTTAAATAATCAAGGTTTCTGAACTTTAGAGCCCGCTTATCAACCATGTTACCATACCAATAAATTAAAGAAAGTAAAGGGATAAAAAGAAAGGAAGGTGGAAAAAGGAGTCAGAAACTGCAGAAGGGAAGGGGTGGGCACAATTTGTTCGAATCCTCAGCTTTCAAGGTACCTACAGGAGAATGACTTTTAAGACTAGTTTAACCTTATCATGCAGATGAGAACACTGAAAGTCTATCAAGAAGAAAAGGCACTTGGACTCAGACAAGGCATAGATTCAAGTAAGCAACAGTCTTTGTCTTAGTCATTGTTCTAATGCTGTGAAGAGACACCAGGACTGTGGAAACTCTTAGAAAAAAGAAAGCATTTACCTGAGCCTTGATTACAAAGTTTCAAAGGATTAGTTCATCTTCCTCCTGGCATGGAGCGTGGCAGCACAAAGAGAGAATGGGGCTGGACAAGCGGCGAAGAGTTCTATATCCAAAGTCACAGGTAGCAGAAAAACAGAAGGCCCCTCGACCTGGCTTGGCCTTTTGAAAACTCAAAGTCCATCTCCAGTGACACCTTTTCTCCAGGAAGGTCATGCCTACCCCAAGGAGGTCACACCTCTTAGTCCTTCTACTTCACTCTCTGATGACTAAGAATTCAAATGTGTGAGGCAATGGTGAAGGGGAAATTTCTGGTTTCTTTAACAACGGAGTTGTATCATGTGATACAGCTTTTCCAGGAAGCTGTCTTGGTAGCAGGTATGTGAAACTTGAAAGGTTACATGATATTTAGAAACTATAAAGGGAGTCACCCAAACAGTGAGAGAAAGCTCTTGCATTGTTATGCTACGAAATGCTTAGCTACTTCCGGGTCTTCTCATTGTAGAGAGAGATCTGCCAAAGAACTTCTCCTGGTATTCCAGCTGATTCTGGCTGCTTCCACTGAAAACAGCCAGTGAGAGCAATGGGATTTAGGCTTAGTGTCTGAGACCAGGAAATTATGAAACAATGAAATAAGGAAACAAATTAGGCTGGAAGGAAAACCACCTCCCCATCCTGTTCCACACACTTTCATTGCTAGGTGCTCAGAGCATCTCTGTTAGACTAGGGGTGGAGAAGAGCAGGAGGCAGCACAGGAACAACTGGTTAGTGTTCAGCCAACTGCCCTACCAGAGGATTTGCCTGGAGCTACATAGGCACCTTTAGCCTTCCCAGGCTTTGTGCAGCATATGCCTGCTAACAATGGTGGTCATTCTTACAATGAGTTGGCATGGCATCCAATAGAAATGTGAGCTCTAAAGCAGTTTAAGGGGGTTTTTGTATTGAATGACTTGCATTGTCCATTCATTAAAGAAATGCAAAATTACTGGGCTACAGAGCATCGAGTTATTCCCCATATTGGAAGGGACTGGTGTCAGCTGTTCTATAAGCTGGTTGATAATCAAAATGGTTGTTGTGGTGGGCACACAGATCTATGAAACTAGAACAACGTAATATAGTAAAGGAATAAATGTTGCTAAAGATTGTCTGTATGGTGATGAGCATTATGCTGACCTACAAGAACAAATTCGATCTCATGATGCCATAACTGAAAAATGTCATGTTGCAGTTTTAAGAGCTTGTGATATGATTGAGGAACCAAGAGTGGGGGAGAAATCCACCTTATTTACTAAGGTAATACAGCATCCTGCAAAAGTATTTACTAACTTCTTACAGAGATTAGTTTCAGCTATAAATAGATCCATATAGGACCCTGAAATTAGACAGTCACTGACAAAGATCATGGTATTTGAAAATGCAAATATTGAATATAAGAGAGCAATATTAGACCATTGAAAGCATAAGGAACCCTGATGGACAAAGGGATAAGAGAGACAATGGGTATTGGTTTTCAGGAGCATTTAATTTTTAAAAACATACTTTCTCTTTCTTGAGAGTTCTACCCAATGTCCCTCAACCTCTCACTTCTAGTTCCACTAAGTTGCTAACAAATGCCCTCACTGTGCTCTTTCTCCTGCCCACCTTAGTCACTTTAGATGGAAAACACCAGACAAGTCTAATATTTTAAAACTAGACAGATAACTCAATGGCTGGGTGAAGAATATCCTGCCCCATCCCCCTTAGCCTCTGCTACAAACTGGAGGTGCCTTGAGACCTACATGCCTGCCATTTTCTCTGTTCCACTGCCTGCTCTGCCCCCTTCCTCTTGTCCCCTTTCTTTCTCCTGGGACCCAGAAGTCCCACCTTTTCCCCCTTGCCCTGTGATTGGCTTCTGCCTTCATTATTGACACAATCAAGGACCAATTAGGGAATCAATAGCACACACACACACACACACACACACACACACACACACACACACACACACACACGCCCAACACAAACCTGTTATCATAGAGCAAGCCATAGCTAAAAGTCTCAGGAATCAAAATTTCTGATGCTTTAATTGTGGTGAATTTGGCCATTTCTAAAGAAATTGGAAGGTTACAATATTTGGAGCTCAAATTATCAGATGTACTGACTCTGGAAAATACAGTATTCATAGAGAGAACAAGCAGATTTTGGTTGCAAAGAAACAAAAAGTCTTCCAGGGTATTGTAGCTTCTGAGGAAAGGGCAAACATTGGTCTAATGATTGTAGGTCCAAGAGAGATATACAAGGTAACCTCTTGCCATAAGGAAATGAACAGAGGGGCCTATCTCCTTGAGGTCCTGCAGCAAACAATAGGAACCATCTTCCTTTGATCATTCAGGAGGTATCAAGCAGACAAAGAAAAAGAATCAAAACTAAGTATTTCTGATCTTGTACATATTACAGAAGGAAATGAAACTCTGGATTTGGCCACAGATATGCCTCTTACACTATCCCCTAAAGTCGTATGTTATAAGTTAACCACTGGTGTTTATGGTCCTTTACGTTTAGGGACAATAGGATAATAGGACGAAGTGGAAAAACTTCTTAAAGATTTATTGTGCATCCAGGTATAGTAGATGGGAAAAGCAAGGAAGAAATTAAAATTATGGCATATGTGGAAAAAAGAGGTTCAAATTAATGTAGGAGATAGAATTGCTCAGCTGTTGCTGTTTCCTTGCATAAAGAAAGGGCAAGGCTGCTCTAGTAAAATGAACAGGGGCTTTTTGGAGTATGGGAAAATGTTTGTTCTGGCAAACAGTGGTTAATGATCAGAGACTCAAATTAATGGTAAAAATGAATGGTATTGAAATAGGTTTGGTGGATATAGGAGCTGATGTTAATATACTTTACCAAAAGTTTTACAGTCCAGATTGGCCACTTCAGAAAGTTTACAGACAGTTCATAGAAATTGGTAAATTATCAGAAGTAAAGCAAAGTATTCAATAGATTAACAGTATGAGACCAGAATGTCAAACAGAGAAGTTGAGACCTTATGTGTCTGATATAGCCATACATTTATGGGGAAAGGATCTTTTACAACAACGGGTATCTTAGTTTGTGTTTTACTGTTGTGAATAGACACCATGACCAAAGCAACTCTTATAGAAACATTTATTTGGGGGCTGGCTTACAGTTTCAGAGGTCCAATTGATTAGTGTCAAGGTAGGAGCATGGCACCATCCACGTAGGCATGATACAGGAGGAGTTAAGAGTTCTATATCTTTATCTGAAGGCAGCTAGTGCATACTGGCTTCCAGGCAACTAGAATGAGAGTTTTATAGCCCACACCACAATAACACACCCATTCCAACAGAGCCACAACTTCTAATCATGCCACTCCCTGGGCCAAGCATATACAAACATTGGGGAACTCAAGTGACTTCCTCAATTCCAAGGAAAGCAAATGAGGAAATTGGGAGTGATTTGGTAGATGATCCTGGGGAAGGTATTGATACAGTTGACTGAAAAAAAAAAAAAACCAAACCACAAGCTATGCCCATTGTCCAAACACAGGACATCACAGGCATTGAGTTTCCAGATTTATATAAGGGACCATTGTTGACATAATAACAGTTTTGCCATCACAATGGTTATCAAACAGACCTGTGTGGAAGAGCAGTGGTCCATAATACATGAAAAATTGCAGCCACTTGAACAACTGGTACAAAAAGCAGCTGAGGAGCAATATATAAAAGAATCTACCAGCCCATGGAATTCCTCTGTGTTTGTTGTAAAAAAATAAATCAGGAAAATGGAAGATGATAACAAATTTAAGAGTAGTAAGGAGAGTAATTCAACCAATGGGTCCTTTACAGCCTAGACTATTTTTACTGCCTTTGTTACTGAAATCATAATCTATAATAATAATGGACTTGAAAGATTGCTTTTCTCACAATACCCTTACATGAGCAAGAAAAGGAAAGGCTTACTTTCTCAGTATCTCCTCTGAACAACAGTGGTCCAATAAGAAGGTACCATTGGAATGTACTTCCAGAGAATGTTAAACAGTCCAACTTTATGTCAATATTTTATGCAACAACCATTAGAAATAATTTGTAAGCAATTTTCTCAATCTATCATCTATCATTACATAAATGGCATTGTTTTTGGCTGATTCTGGTGAAGATGCATTAAAGAAAATATTTAAAGAACTAAGAATTCTGTCATGCTGGATGTTACAGATTGCTCCAGAAAAAAATACAAGGAGATTCGCTTAGTTATATGGGTTAAAAAATCAATCAACAAAAAGTTTCCCACAAAATTAAAATATTAAAAATTAAAATTAAAAAGTGACAATCACAAACAACAATTTTCAAAAAATAATGGGAGAGATTTACTGGCTGAGAAAATAATGACAACTATTAAGATACCTGCCCTAATTAAGACATAATGCTCCCACATATGTACCCATTAAGATGAAGCAATTCTTCACATATTGTGATATAAAACATATTACTGCTGTACCACACAATATTACAAGGCAAGCAACTATAAAAAGAGCCAATCTTAATGTAAAAGAGATGCTTATTAAACAAAAATGAAGAATAAAATCCCCAGGGATAGATTAAATAATGCTTTATTAACTCTGAATTTTCTTAATATTAGTGAAAAATGAACAACAGCAGCTGAGGGTCACTGGGTTATTGAAAAAAACAAGGAACCAGGCCAACCAATATATCATAAGGAAGAGTTGACATTAGAATGAAAACCTGTACTAGATTTAATATGGAGATGTGGATATGCTTATGCACCTACAGGGAATGAAAAAAATATGGTTATCAACAAAACTTATAAAGATTAGATCTGACTAGGGAAAACCTCTTATTGGCAGAGATGTGAATGTCTTCACAAAGCAAATAGCCAGGGTGATTCACTCCCACAGACTGTCTCAGTCACTGATCTCTTCAAAATGTGCATGCAAATCAACTTCAAAAGTGCTCGTCCAAATAATCAATCACACATAGATTGGAAAACACAAAGACTAGACAGAAAAAGATACAGCTAGCTTTCCTGGAATTTAGCCAATATTCAAAATTTCATAGGTTACTCAAAAGGTATCTGTGCCTTCAGGCAAGTAATTTTAAGAACATGAATTTCCTATTTTCAAAAAGTAGAATGGATGTTCTGGGTCGTTTGATGAGTTATGGTTGTTATTTTCTAGAGTGGTTGGTTGCTATTGGTTATGGTCAAGGATAAAACATAATAATGATCAAATCAGGGATATTTCTCTTCTATATGATAATAGGGGAAAGGGAAAGGAAAGAATAATAATAATAACAAATAAATAAATAAAACACTATTCTTGAATATTTTATTTTAGTATAGATTAATGTATGGTGATAGAAATTTAAGATTGCTCTGTTTGATTATTATATGTTGATAGAAATTTAAAATTGCTTTGTCTGACTATTGTTTAATGATAATAATTTAAGTTTTGCTTGAGTATTGCTTGGTATATTCTACTTAAGCAACTTATTTAAATGTGATGTAAAGTTCTAGCTTTATAATTCTCATAATTATTTCTATTGTGTGTAGATTATGTTAGAGAAAAGACAATTTTTAAATAAAAAGAGGGATATAAAGTGTAAATTTCTGTTTTAACAACTCAGTTGTGTCACATTTTGTTTTTCTGGAAGCTGTCTTGTGAGAGGGCATGTGATGCTTTGCTGAAAACACACTTGCGGGGTCATATGATGTTTAGAACAAAGATAAATGGAACCCTACAATGATAGGAAGCTCTTGAAAAGGTTAGCTCCTTGGCTGGTCTTTAATGGTCTTTGCTGGTCTTCACTTTATAGAGAGAAACATGCCAAAGAACTTCTCATGCTATTCTAACTGATTCTGGCCACTTCTGCTGACTCATGCTGAATCAAGGAAGCCTAGCTGTTTCTGTTGGATCAACCCACCACTACTGATTTGTTTCTGGTGTTTGCTATTGAATTGAGCTGCTGGTATCCTAACAAGGAAGAATGGAATCAACCACAAGGAACTATTTCTAAACAGGTCCACAACTCCCTTTTCCTATTAACCCTTTTTTTTTTTTTTATTAACTTGAGTATTTCTTATATACATTTGAGTGTTATTCCCTTTCCCGGTTTCCAGACAAACATCCCCCTCCCCCCTCCCCTTCTTTATGGGTGTTCCCCTCCCCCTCCTCCCCCCATTGCCCCCCTCCCCCAAAAATCTAGTTCACTGGGGGTTCAGTCTTAGCAGGACCCAGGGCTTCCCCTTCCACTGGTGCTCTTACTAGGATATTCATTGCTACCTATGAGGTCAGAGTCCAGGGTCAGTCCATGTACAGTCTTTAGGTAGTGGCTTAGTACCTGGAAGCTCTGGTTGCTTGGCATTGTTGTACATATGGGGTCTCGAGCCCCTTCAAGCTCTTCCAGTTCTTTCTCTGATTCCTTCAACGGGGGTCCTATTCTCAATTCAGTGGTTTGCTGCTGGCATACGCCTCTGTGTTTGCTCTATTCTGGCTGTGTCTCTCAGGAGAGATCTACCTCCGGCTCCTGTCAGCCTGCACTTCTTTTCTTCATCCATCTTGTCTAATTGGATGGCTGTATATGCATGGGCCACATGTGGGGCAGGCTCTGAATGGGTGTTCCTTCTGTGTCTGTTTTAATCTTTGCCTCTCTATTCCCTGCCAAGGGTATTCTTTTCCCCTTTTAAAGAAGGAGTGAAGCATTCACATTTGATCATCCGTCTTGAGTTTCATTTGTTCTAGGCATCTAGGGTAATTCAAGCATTTGGGCTAATAGCCACTTATCAATGAGTGCATACCATGTGTGTTTTTCTGTGATTGGGTTACCTCACTCAGGATGATACTTTCCAGTTCCGACCATTTGCCTACGAATTTCATAAAGTCATTGTTTTTGATAGCTGAGTAATATTCCTTTTTCTCCCCTACTTCTGGTCAGTGGATTAGAAGGGAGGTTGAAGCATTTAAGAATACTAACTACCAGCTGAAAGAATCAGATGCAGATATGTACACCCAACCAATCAACAGAAGCTGCTGACTCCTATGGTTGAATTAAAGAAAAACTAGAGGAAGCTGAGGAGGAGGGCAACCCTGTAAGAGGACCAGCAGTCTAAATTAACCTGAACCTCCTAGATGTCTCAGATACTGGATTAGCAACCAAGCAAAATACACCAGCTGAGATGAGGCCCCCAGCACATATACAGCAGAGGACTACCAGGTTTGGGTTCAGTCAGAGAAGATGCACCTAACCCTCAAGAGACTGGAGGCCCCAAGGAGTTTAGAGGTCTGGTGGGGTGGGTGGAGTGGGGACATCCTCATAGAGACAGGGGGCAGGAAAGATGTATGGGATATGGAACAGTCAGAGGGTAGAACCCCTGGGAAGGGAATGAAATCTGGAGTCTAAAAATAAAGAAAGGAAGGAAGGAATGAAGGAACAAATGAACAAATGAACAAAGAAGGGAAGGAAAGAAAGAGAAAAATAGAATCCTAAATAAAGTAGGTTTTGAAAAATCTAAACCTGCACAATAGGGGTCATTTTTATTTCAACCACCACAGTAATAAACCAAACTAATAAGGAATTACCTGGAAAATGGGATTTAACCTGACTTATTTTTACAGTGCTCGTTTTCCTTGCTGATGGAACCCAAGGATTTCTACTATAACAACAATGGATTTCCTGAAAGTGAAGGCTTCAGATGAGAAGGGGAATAAAACAAAGAGAAGAAAAAGAAATCAATACAGAAGAAAGGCAACTTCAAAGAAAATGGGTACTGGAAATTCCCTAATGCCATATACTTAAGATTACAAATTTAAGAAGAAACCCATTCTGTGTGTACCTCAAAGCTTCTAGGCAACCTATGCCTTTCTGGTCAGGTCAAATATACACAAAGGGATGCAATGGAAAAACCATAGAACTTGGAGTCCATTGGGCTAATTCGATACATGCTGTATAACTTTCTCGGAGGTGTTCATTTCTATTCATTATTGATGAATAGGAAAACAGACCAAACAAAAACAGACCAACAGAACAGACTTTGTTCTCAAGTCCAGTGTTGTGAATCAGTGAGTTCATAAGGTTACACTCAGGAAGGAGTATACTTAGATGCATTATCAAAAGCCTCATGCCAATGGGTGACTATTCGGAAAGCCTAAATGACTGGAGTCCTCTGGGAGAATAATACTAGTGTCAATGTTACTGAAAAGCTCTATTAAATAATCGCTTATAGTTTATAGAAGATCAAGGAGGACTCCTTGGATTTCTACAGCCTTCCCTATCTATCCATGTAGGAATGTTAATAGATCCAATCTTGGGAGAGTATTATGTAGCTGAGTATTATGTAGCCGTTTTGAGTTAACGCAACAGTAACTATATCCAACACAGAGGGAAGAGACACAAATCAAATCTTACTTATCTATTAGACTATGTGGATATGTCACTGGATTCCAGCATCCCAGTATCTCTCCTGTTTGAAACAGGGGACAGTAAATATTTAGTAAGAGACTTACACAGATTAGAGAAAATATATGTCTATGTGTGTCCTAATGACTTTGGGTACTAAGTGCATATACCCTTTCTTCACTGATCTCCACCTATCACCAATATTTCCATATAAGACCCAACACACCCCCACAAAATAGTGTCATCACTGTCTTATCCATATCTTTCAAACATTTTCACCTCTAATGTTTCAAAGCCTGTTTGTACTGGCTGGATTTATTTGTGTGTCATCTTGACACAAGTTGGAGTTATCACAGAGAAAGAAGCCTTCCTTGAGGAAATGCCTCCATGAGATCCAGCTGTAAAGCATTTTCTCAATTACTGATCAGGGGGGAAAGGCACAGCCCATTGTGGGTGGTGTCATCTCTGGGCTTGTAGATCTAGATTCTATAAGAAAGCAAGCTGACCAAGCCAGGGGAAGCAAGCCAGTAAGCAGCACCCCTCCATGACCTCTGCATCAGCTCCAGCCTCTAAGTTCCTGCCTTGTGTGAGTTCCTGTCCTGACTTCCTTTGGTGATGAACAGCAATGTAGAAGTGTAAGCTGAATAAACCCTTTCCTCTCCAACTTGCCTCTTGGACATGATGATTTGTACAGGACTACAAACCCTGACGAAGACACTGTTCAAGATCTCTAATGTTTCTTTTCTACATACACTTTAATATTTTTAAATTCTAAAATGTGACCCAAAGGTTTATCTTTGATGCTGCCAGGAATGCTCCTGAAAAAGTAAAAGTTAGGATTTATCCATTATTTACCCTTCTTAGTGTGGTGATTCAGATCAAAAGGAAAGTGTGTGTGTGTGTGTGTGTGTGTGTGTGTGTGTGTGTGTGTGTGTGTGTATGAATGTGCTCCCAGTCAGTCACACTGATTTGTTCAGGCTGGAACCTCTATGCCTGTTGAATGCATGTGCATATACAACATTCAGTGAACAGTAGCTATGGGTCAGACTCTATTATATGTCCTGGGTATGAAGTGTTAGCTCACCAGACACACACTGACCATTACCAAAGTGTGGGAAATGGTATGAGTTGACTTGAACACTGGCTTCTAAATAGGACCCAGCTGCTTTGGCTGAAGCTCGACTCTATTTTTCTCCCTCATCCTAGCTTGGCCTTAGTCACTGGGTTCCTGCTATCTGTTCTTTGGAGCTTGCCTTTGACTTTGTACTTTGAACCTTGGGGATTAGGGTCACAGTGAGTGGGGTTGCAGTTGCACCAATCCAGGTGTTATTTCAGGAGCTGTCATTCTCCTTTCAAACAGAGGCAGTGTAAATCACTGTTTTACTTATCCTGTCAACGTGTGTGTGTGTGTGTGTGTGTGTGTGTGTGTGTGTGTGTGTGTGTATGTTGTGGGTGGGGAGAGTACATACTACGGAAGGCATGTGGGGGGCAGAGGACATTTTTGTATCTTTTTCACCTTTACTTGAGTTCCAGGACTGAAATAAAATAACCAGGCTTGTGCCACAAGTGTCTTTACATACTGTGCCATTTTTCTGGCCCCATGGCATTTTAATTATTTTATTATTACCAAAGCACTCTCTGAATGTAGCAGCTCATCTCTTAGCTCCTTCACTTCTTAAGGTAGAAAACAGCATTTCTGTGTTGGTTTTCTTACACATTAAACAAAAAGGGCACAGTCGTGTGCTATTCTGATGAATTAGCTCTTCAGACACAGGACATACAACAGGGTCTAGTACATAACTGCTCATTGAATGTTAGGTGTGCTTATGTGTGCAACAGCTTAGAGGTTTTAGCTTAAGTAATTCAGCATGACTGACTAATTTCTCTCTCTCTCTCTCAGATACGCACATATACATGTATACACATGCACACAGTCTTTGCAGAGTTATTATAAGGAAAAAATATCAGAAGCCCTTCACTTGCTATGAATTATAAAAAATATTTGGCCTCCAAATTCCTGAGCCAAGATGAGTGGCTTTTCCATGGCCCATCAGCTAGAATGGTTTTGATGCTTGGCAATGCATAAGGGGCAATAATATTGAAACAGAATGAGATTTTGAATCAAAATCTTTGAAATTAAATATTAAATTACACCCTTAATACAAAGCAGTATTACTGTGGTAAGGTAAATTCCTAAAACTTAGTCTTCTGGCCTATAAATTAGGGCTACTGCCAGCAGGGTAGTTGTGTAGGCTTGCTACAATAGTGTCGTATCCATCATTGTATTGCTCTTTGAGCAGGCAACTGAATGCCTATAAAAGGAAACATTAATGATCTATTAATATGCATAAATCAATTCTTATCTTCTAAGTGTCCTACCTAAGGTGCAGGAGAAAACAGACTTCAGACACACTTGCTTCCACAGAATTGAACCTAGAGCATGTACATGTGATCCCCTCTGTCAAAAGGCATAAACATTCTGTAATCACTTTTGAGAGTGCTGGCAAGATGGCCAACTGTTCTCAGAGATGACTCAGAAACATAACAAGCCTGTGCTTAAAGGGGCTGTAAAGCTTTCAGGCTTGAGTCATTGAGGTGTCACAGCCTCCAAGCCCTGATGTTCCCAAGTGACTTCACAGCTCCCTACTCAGATGTCTATGCTTCATTCGAAAGACACCTAAGGACTTAATGGCATTGTCAGAAGCCACCACTCACATTTGCATGCACTTCTTATGATCTAGTCACCTGTTATCACAAGTTCAAAAGTCTCCTCTTCAGTGAGATCCTGGATGATTACCGGATGATCCCAGTCAGTGCCCAGAACTCTCTCCACTGAGCGCCCTGCTCTTTGCCTATAAGCCATTCCAAGGCCATCAGTTTTACACTTCTGAAACTATACAGTACTGAGTAATAATGCTTGAAAAATGTGGACATGTTGATTTTAAACTCTTTCTACTTGCTATAGACAAAGCTGCTTTAATTCTCAATCTGCTATGAGAAATGTTATATTATGTTATTCATCCCATATCCCCTCAAAGTATGATATACCCATTGAATGCTCAAAACACACTAAAGGGATATGAACGCATCAAACATATCCAACTTTTGTTACACAAAAATAGAGACTATTCCATAGTGACTTTCAACCATGTTAATTACCTCCCATGTGTCTTATAATTCAGTATTTCATGCAAAAGTTTGGCTTCTGGTTAAACTCATATTGTTGAATTTTTATTAAATATTATAAAAATTGTGAGAAATATTTAATGTAGTCATTTATATTTATTTTCTACACTAAATGTTAGATGGCATTGTTACATGTTTTCAAAACAGTGTTTTGTGAGAGCTGCAAAGCATCTTGACTTCTTGTGAATTTGAATATCATATTAAAATCTGGGGTTTGCTCCAAGTAACTAAACTGAGCTCATTAACCTCCCCGGCAAAAATTCCCACTCTGTTTCATTATCTTTTTCTTACTAATATCAATTCTAAGGCTACAGGAGAAATCACTTATAAAACACTTGCCTGGATTGCAAAGTCTGGGGTTTGGGTTGGATCCCCAGTATGTGAAAAACAAACAAACAAAAATATATCTACCCAATGATGCCAAATTTTGGAGTCAATTCCTGTGAAAAGATGAGAAAACAACACAGGTCTGATCTGCTCATTCTAGCCCCAAAACCGGCACAATACTGAAACTGCTTGCCATTTTCTTTTTACCAATGCTCTGTCTATTTTTTCAGACATAGACATGCTCCTCGCCCCAAGCTATTTCTTCATACCTGATCACAAGAGAAGTGTCTTGTTGGATGCTTGACTGTCACTCACTTGATCTGATCTATTTTAAGCGCAGCTTCACAGAATTTTCTTCCTTAAATAGCACTTTTGTAATGTTTCCCCTGTGCTTAAAAACCTTTTATGGTTTGTGAGCTCTTACAACTCCAAGACTAAATCATCCCTGGATGGAATCGTTATTTTCTACTCATTTCATCTGTGAGATGAACTTCTGCAGGTTTTGACCAATACACAGTGGGGGTGATTTATTCAGCTCTAGCATCCCAGTGATTCCCCTGCACCAAACATTGTGTATGTGGATGCATGAATGAGATAAGACCAAAAGATGAGGATCAAGAAAGTTAGAGAACAAGGACATTCTGAGCAGGGTGTATAGTTACTGAGGAGTGTGAAAGAGTTGGAGAAGGTTTGAAGGACATTAGGTCAAGGATGACCTTCTATACTCTGTGGGAAGGTCTGTCATATTGCTTCTTCCCATAATCCTTCACTCACTGAATATATGCTCCACGACTTATCCAGTAATAATTAGCTGCTATGATAAATTAAGACAGGATGGTATTTGAGTTCCCTCAGAAATAGATCCTGAAACAAGAATTCCACAGCAAAAGGGCTGATTAGTTCCAGAAATGCATAAACCCAGGAGGAGTATAAGGAAAAAATTAATCAATGGGCAATATCTAGTAAATTTCAATACTTGTAACCATGCCTTGATCCAACAGGAACATCACTATGAAAATAGGGTGGAGTACACCCTTTAGAAGTCATGCATATACCCAGGAAGTGAAGGCATCCACAGCACTGTTGCTCAGTATTTCAAGTGCGCACTTGCCCCTGTCTTCAGACAGAGCAATTTGCCATGTTTGGCGGCCTCAGAAAGGAGACGCAGATTCAGGTAGTCCATAGTCTTCCTCTGTACCTCTTTTTTTATGGAAGCAGAAGAAGATGCACTAGTAGCCAAATGGTCTACAGGAGTCAGCTGTGAACTCTAATGAGCATATTGCTGGCTCCTCTTACTATAGGTATGTCTTTGAGGAAGTGAATTTCTTCAATCTCAGTTTCTCAATTTTCAAAGTACTTGAGTAGGTATCATTGATAAGTTTGGATTTTATTAAACCACCAAAATCAACTCTCTCCAATGAAAACCTTAAATAGAACTCAAGAAAACAAAAGTAGAATGGTCATCATTGAGGTACAGAGAGGGCGTCTCAACTGAGAAATATTATCTTGGAAACCTACTACTTCCAGAAAACAAAAATAAAACACCCTGAGCTACTCAGCATTATCTCAATCCTGGTATCATCACATACTGGCCCCTGCAAATGCTCTATGATACTTAGTGATATACTATGATGTTTAGTGTCAATCGAAGTCTCTACCAGAGAAAGAAAGACATCACTAGCAGATATTATAATACAATCTCGTTCACACATCCCTGTATGGAATTGTTGACTGAAAAGCAAGTTATAGTACTGTTACTTGACATGTCAGGGATGTGGAAATGGTGTTCAAATAAAATAATGAATTTTACCTAGATAGCAGAGAATATTTTCTGAGATGTGTGTAGGTGATTTAAAATGGTTAATTTACATTTACCATCACTCTTTACTTTATTAAAATATTACATTGTTAGATAAGTATCAGTATACTGTAGTTTTCATTATTATGATGGTATATTTTCTGAAAGCCTCAACAAGTTCCTACTAAAGTCATGAGTCAAGCCCAAGTTATTTCTAATCTCAAGTCAGCATCACACCACTTACTATTATGTCCATGTAGCATGTGACTGTGTCACAATACAATTTACAGAAGCAATCTCCAAATTCCTAGAAATATTAAGCCATGGCTTGTCAACACAGAGGTCAAAGGGAGTGACTAACTACATATAAGGGATTGCAATGAAGATGTATTACATTGAGTTATTGAACTTTTCATTTTGAAGTTCTGCTTGGAAAATCCAAAAAAAGTATGAAAATTCATTGTTGTTGTTGTTGTTGTTGCTGCTGCTGCTGCTGCTGTTGATGATGATGATAATAACGATGACGACGACGATGACGATGATGATGATGACAATGATGACAGTGATTTCAGTAGAAAAATTCACAAATACTTTACTTCAGAACTAGCTTTTTGTTTGTTTGTTTGTTTGTTTTTCTTTTTTTTATTAACTTGAATATTGCTTATATACATGTCGAGTGTTATTCCCTTTCCCGGTTTCCGGGCAAACATCCCCTTCCCTCCCCCCCTTCCTTATGGGTGTTTCCCTCTCCCCCCCCCCCATTGCCGCCCCCCCCGACAGTCTAGTTCACTGGGGGTTCAGTCTTAGCAGGACCCAGGGCTTCCCCTTCCACTGGTGCTCTTACTAGGCTATTCATTGCTACCTATGAGGTCAGAGTCCAGGGTCAGTCCATGTATAGTCTTTAGGTAGTGGCTTAGTCCCTGGAAGCTCTGGTTGCTTGGCATTGTTGTACATATGGGGTCTCAAGCCCCTTCAAGCTCTTCCAGTTCTTTCTCTGATTCCTTCAACGGGGGTCCTATTCTCAGTTCAGTGGTTTGCTGCTGGCATTCGCCTCTGTATTTGCTGTATTCTGGCTGTGTCTCTCAGGAGCGATCTACATCCGGCTCCTGTCGGTCTGCACTTCTTTGCTTCATCCATCTTGTCTAATTGGGTGGCTGTATATGTATGGGCCACATGTGGGGCAGGCTCTGAATGGGTGTTCCTTCAGTCTCTGTTTTAATCTTTGCCTCTCTCTTCCTGCCAAGGGTATTCTTGTTCCCCTTTTAAAGAAGGAGTGAAGCATTCACATGTCAGAACTAGCTTTTATAGTGAGGGATTTCCACTTCATTCACCCATTCAATATGCTTCACATAACCTCGATTCAAGCTATACCTTAATTGTTCTATACCTATAAAGGATATTAAAGTTAAAACTGTAACAAAGATACAGTTTTATTCCACATTCTTTATAATGATAGAAAATATTGCAAGCATTTCACTCTATATAATAGTAAATATTATACTTAATAATTTTATAATAGTAGGGGGGAGTTACTTCTAATTAAGAATAAAGAGAGCCCCTGGACAGTGCAGTTCTTGTCCCTAAAACATACTTTGAAATTCTGACATTTTAACCACAATATTTTCAAATGTGTGAACAGTAATATTCATGTATTACTGACACATCAAGAGAGTTCATGGTGACATATGTTGTTTTAACCTTGTGTTTTATTTGTAACTGTTGTGTGTAAGTGTAGGTATCTGCAGAAGGCATAAGCATAGCCCCTGGAGCTGGACTGATACACGTAGTTGTGAGCTGCCAGACTGGGTTCTGGGATCTAAACTCCAATACTCTTTAATAGCTACAAGAATGCTTACCCACTGAGCCTTTTCTCCATCCTTCCTGATTGTTTCAGGAAGCATATCGAACATACTCCAAATAATATTAAGGCTTCAAGTTTCTAACCAAGGAAGACACAGAGGACTAAATATTAACATTTAGAAGAATCACATGGTCATCTATGACCTTCAGCGATAAAGTGGGAGATACCTCAAAGAACAAGAATTAGAAGAAAACTTACTTCGTGTTTACTATGTACTAGGTAAAGTATTTGCTTGAATTAGTTCACTTAGCTATCATTTCCCCCTGAAAACCTTATCCTAATATTATCCCTCTTTCACAGATGAGAAAATAAGGTTAGGGAATAAATAATATCCCAGTGGTTTCAGCATTCATAAGTAGAGAACTTTAGAATAAAACTCAAGTCATTTTCTGTGTTAACAAATCTCTCATATACACTGGAGATAGGAAACTTTGAGAAGAGGAGAACTTGGAAGAGTCCAATGATTCTCTTATTATCCATAGATGATTCTTCCACAGATCCTACTATGGGAGCTTCAGACTGTGGTTAATAAAGATTAGTACCTAAGCTCTGCACTTTCCTATGTGTACATAGAATCCATGTCTTTCCTTCCTAACTGAGCCTTTATCACATGATGTGGCCATGAATTGCAGCTAATGTGGGAGAGTAAAACTAACACATTTCTTTACCTTTCTTGCCAGTTCCATTAACAGATTCACCTTGCCAATGGTCTGAACATCATCGATTCTTTTCTGCACTCACAAATTCTAGAATTTTCATCTTTTTGCTTAATATACATTTTATTACAGCTTCTTATTTGCTTGCTAAAACTTAAAGTATCACTCCTCTTGCACCCTGGAGCCAAGATTAAGTATAATTAAAGTAGTGTGATCAGAGCACTGTAATATTGCAACAGTTAATCTAACAACCCAGAGGGATCTATGTAACAGACAGGAAGCTGGGACAAAGAACACAAATTCATACAAACGAAATAGTTCATGTCCTAGACTGGATGCAGATGGACACATTTAACAACATTACTCATAATATCATGCCATTTTTATTGTGTAATTTTGGGCAATTTCATACCAAACTTGGCCATAGATTTTTAAAGCTATAAACAAGAAGAGACATTTGCACCAGAAGATTCATGGAAGCAAATACTATATTGGCAGAAATTTTATTTTTATTTAACTTTTCATTACCTCCCTTTCTACCCAGCATGTAAATTTCTTCAACAGCAGCATCCCATGTCTGATGAACTTTCAATGGCAGAAGCTTCAAGACATATACTTTTTCCTTCTCAGCATCCAATCCAATGTTTAATCAAATTTTACCAGTGTGAGGTTTGGCTCAATATTCTATTCTAGTTTGCTTTCTGATTCTGTGATAGAAACATTACAGCCAAAAATTACTTGGAGAGAAATAGCTTATTTGGCTTACAGTCTACAGTCTACCATCAAAAAATCAGGGCATGAGTCTAAGGCAAGAATCTAGAGGCAGGAACTGAAGCAGAGACCACAGAACACTACTTGCTAGATTGCTTCTCTTGGATTATCCTTCCAACTTCTTATACCAGCCAGGCCTACCTGTACAGGGACTGCATTTCTCAGAATTGGCTGGACGTCTACATATTAATCATCCATCAAGCAAACGCCTCACTGGCACATATCCATGGACCAATTTGATAGGGAAAATGTTTCAACTGAGGTTTTCTTTACTTAGGTATGCCTAGGTCTGTGTCAAGTTAACAAAAACTAGGACAATTCTAATTCTTTCACTTTCCAAGGGCAAATTTATCAGTCTGAGTACACATTTTTTCCTAGCTTTTCATACAAAAATAATGTCTTCCTGCACAATAATAAAAGTGAAAAGAATGTGATCAAGATGCTCTTGGCCATATCAAACTGTGTGTGTGTGTGTGTGTGTGTGTGTGTGTGTGTGTGTGTGTGAAAGGCATGTGTATGTTTGCATGCATGCATACGTGCTAGTGTCTCTAAATTATATATTGTAGTAGGAAAAGTAACAGGCCACAGACACCCATTTTCAAGTCTTCAGATTAAAAGTATATCAGATTATGAGGCAAAAACTAACTACAACTACAGATGGCATTAACATTGCTAATCAGCTGACCTTACAAATGAAAGAAGCTTGCATTGAGAAGATGGTTCCGGTTGTAAAAGTTTTAGCTGCACAAACATTAGGATTTGAGTTCAAATCCCAAGTAACTACATAAAAATCAAGATAGGTCCTATCACAAAGAAAACAGCAGAGTGATAAATCAGGACTCTGAACATCATCCTCTGATGTCCACATGCATGCAGGAGAATCTAGTCCTTTTCCTGCTATACCTAAGCAGATACCTCACATACCCCACTCTATCTTGGATTAACTTAGTGAGACCAATAGATCATTACATTGGATAGGTGGAAAAGAAATGATAAGTTGATCCACTACTGTTTTATTTATTTTTTATTCTTTAATATCTTTTTTTACAGTCCAGTCTTTATCCGCCTTCAAGTCCACCCTTTGACTGTTCCACATCTCATACCTCCTACTCCCATCTCTAAGAGCATTGCCCCCAATGCCCACCCCCACCCTACCAGACCTCCATACTCTCTGGGGTCTCAAGTGTCTTGGGGGTTAGGCACATCTTCTTTTAGTCAAGACCTAGCAATCCTCTGATATATATATATATATATATATATGTTAGGGGCCTCATATCAGCTGGTGTATGCTGCCTGGTGCTGGCCTTCTTAAATGGTTGCCCTCCTCCTCAGCTTCTTCTAGCTTTTCCCTAATTTAACCACAGGGGTCACCATCTTTTGTCCATTGATTGGATGTAAATATCTGGATTTGACTCTTTCAGCTGTTTGTTGGGTCTTTATAGGGCCGTCATGCTAGGCTCCTGTTTATAAGCACACCATAGTTTCAGTAAGAGCGTCCAGCCTTAGGGCCTCCCCTTGAGTTAGATCCCAGTTTGGGCTACTCACTGGACCTCTTTTCCCTCAGGCTTTTCTCCATTTTTGGCCCTGCAGTTCTTTCAGACATGAACAATTTTGGGTCAGTGTTTTTGGCTGTGGGATAGCAACCTATCCCTCCACTTGATGTGCAACATGACTGAAGCCCTGAGGGCCAGCAGGAAGAATAGAAATGGCAACCTCAAGAGGTAAGTGGGGGTTGGGGATTTAGCTCAGTGGTAGGCGCTTGCCTAGGAAGTGCAAGGCCCTGGGTTCGGTCCCCAGCTCGAAAAAAAAAAAAAAAAAAAAAAAAAAAAAAAAAAAAAAAAAAAAGGTGTAGAATGTGTAGAAGAAAAAAAATTGCTCAAAAAAATCAGTAGCCCTCCTTTATACAAATGATATATGGGCTGAGAAAGAAATTAGGAAAACAACATCCTTCATAATAACCACAGATAATATAAAAGATCTTGATGTAACTCTAATCAAGCAACTGAAAGGTCTGTATGACAAGAACTTCAAGTCTCTGAAGAAGGAAATTGAAGAAGACCTCAGAAAATGGAAAGATCTCCAATGCTCATGGATCAGTATGATTAGGAGAGCAAAAATGGACATCTTACCAAAAGCAATATACAGATTCAATGCAATCCCCATCAAAATTCCAACACAATTCTTCACAGACATGGAAAGAGCAATTCTCATTCATATTAAAAATAAACAAAAAACCCAGGATAGCCAAAACAATTCTCAACAACAAAAGATCTTCTGGGAGGTATCACCATCCATGACCTGAAGCAGTATTACAAACAATAGTGATAAAGACAGCATGGTATTGGTACAGAGACAGACATGTCATTAACTGAATAGAATTGAAGACCCAGAATAAATCCACATACCAATGGACACTTGGTCTTTGACAAAGAAGAAAAAACATACAGTGGAAAAGAAAAAAGCATCTTCAACAAATAGTCCTGGTCTAACTAGCAGTCTGTATGTAGGAGAATGTAAATAGTTCCATATTTATCACCTTGCACAAAGCTTAAGTTCAAGTTGATCAAGAACCTCAATGTAAAATCAGATACACTGAATCTAAATAGAAGAGAAAGTAGGAAATAGCCTTGACCATATTGGCACAGAAAAAATTTTCCTGGACAGAACACCAATGGCTAAAGGTATAAGATCAACAATTGATAAATGGGACATCATGAAACTATAAAACTTCTGTAAGGCAAAGGACACTGTCAATAGGACAAATCAGCAGCCTACATCTTCAACAAACCTACATCTGACAGAGGGTTAATATGCAAAATTTATGAAGAACTCAAGAAGTTAGACTCCAAAAACAAAACCCAATTTAAAAATGGGGTACAAAGCTAAATGGTGAATTCTCAACAGAGGAATTTTGAATAGTCGAGAAGCACATAAAGAAATATTCAATTTCTTTAGTCATCAGGGAAATGTATATGAAAATATCCTGATTCCACCTTACAATTATAATGGCTAAGATAAAAAAAACTCAAGGGACAGCACATGCTGACAAGGATGTGGAGGAAGGGGAACACTCCTTCATTGCTGGTAGGATTGCCAACTGGTGCAACCATTCTGAAAATCAATCTGGTAGATCCTCAGAAAATTGGAAATAGTTTTACCTGAAGACCCAGCTATACTGTTCCTGGGCATTTACCCAAAAGATGCTCCACCATCTCCCAAAGACACTTGCTCAATTATGTTCATAGAAGACTTCTTTGTAATATCCAGAAACTGGGAGCAACCTAGATATCCCTCAATCAAAAAAAAATGGATACAAAAACTGTGGCTCATTTACACAATTGAATACTATTCAGCTATTAAAAGCAAGAGCATCATGAAATTTGCAGGCTGATAGATGGAACTAAATACTATCATCCTCGTGAGGTAACCCCTCCCCAAAAAGAGGACATGCATAGTATATACTCACTGATAAGTAGGTATTAGCCCAAAAGTACAGAATACCCATGATACACCCCACAGACTCTAAGAAGTTAACAAGAAGGAAGATCCAAGTGAGGATGCTTAAATCCCACTTAGAAAGGGGAACAAAATAGTCATGGGAGGCATAGGGAGGGAGGGCCTAGGTGGGAGAGGGGAAGTGAAGGGTAAAGGGAGGCAGGATCAAGTATGATGGGAGGGGAGGGAGGAGACAGGAGAGATGCCCAGAGGGCCAGGAAAATGAATGGAAATATGCAGCTTCCGGAGTGGAGGTGGGGTGGGTGAACCTCTAGGAAGTCCTAGAGACCTGGGATGGAGAGGTTCCCTGGAGTCAGTGGGGATGACCTTAGCAAAAATGACCAACAGTGGGGAAATAGAACCTGAAGAGACCACCTCCAGTAGTCAGACAGGGCCCCCAGTGGAAAGATGGAGACACCAACCCACCTACAAAACTTTCAACCCAAAATTGCACCTGTCTAAAAGGGACTGAAGGAATGGTTGACTAGTGACTGGCCCAACCTGGATCCATCCTATAGGCACCTGTCTCTGACACTAATACTGATCCTATGTTGTGCTTGCAGATAGGAGCTTAGTATGGTTGTTATACTAGCAGCTGAATAAGATAGATGCAGATACTCACAGCCAAGCATCAGACAGAGGTTGGGGACCCCTATGGAAGAGTTAGGGGAAGGACCAAAAGAGCAGAAGGGGATGACAACCCCATAGGAAGATCAACAGTGTAGACTTACCTGACTCCCTGGGAGCCACCAACAAAGAGCATGGGTCAGAGTGCCTGAAGCTCTGGGACTTATGTAGCAGAGGGCTACCTTGTCTTGCCTCAGTGGGAGAGGATGGGCCTAAACCTTTAGAGATTTGATGCCCCAGGGTAAGGGGATATGAGGGTCTGGTGGCACCCTCTCAAAGATGGTCAGGTTGGTGGATGGGGGAAAGAACTCTGTGAAGTGGGACTGCGAGGGGGCAATATTTGGGATGTAAATAAATAAAATAACTAATTAATTTAAAAAAGAAAAGAATACCATAGACATGCTATGAGGGCTCTATGAGATTGGTCATCTAAGACTCTTGTCACAATGTAAGGATGACTGCATGTGTTGACAATATGTTAGCTGTTTGGTGATAATGTTGAATATGAGGAAAAGATGTCAGAGAGTCACACACACACACACACACACACACACACACAATGTCACACCAAATTTCTGAGAGACAATTATAGATAAATTAAAGGAGAATGATGCAACTTCCTTTGGATAACTGACATTCAAATTGTGGAAGAGTCAGTTTTTTTCACTTCAATATTTTTCATTCCTAGATTTTTGATACTTCTCCCAAGAAATAGAGCACTTCTCTTCTTTAATGATGCACTTATGAATCTCCCACTGAAGTCCACTGTGCAGTCCAATTAATACATGCTAATGAAATTAAACAAAATAAAATGAATAATGCTGGGTGCTTTTAAGAATAAGTTCTGACTTGAGATACACCTGTGTCTCTGCCCTGTTCAGTCTAACTAGCCTGAAGCAGAGTGCCATTGGCAGCTATCGTGTGGAGAATAGTCAACCAATGCACTCAATGTACTGGATGACCTACATAAACAGATTTCTAGGCAGAATATTGAATCCATCTGCCTCCTTCTAGATGTCTATAGTACTGCACAAAAGGACAGAGAAATGCAAAGAGAACATTGTTAAATATTAAAGGAGCCTGGATTTCTGGGTAAATAGACATTTTACATTCATTTCATGATCTTCTCTGGAAAAATAAAAGAATATAACCTATAAATTTACGATTAAGTTTAATTCTTAACTTAAGAAATGACTCCAGGATAATGAAAGAATCTAGCACACAATCAAGAGAATATGATGTATGATAATGTCACGCATGTGGCAGTCCTTTCAAATTTCTGTTAAGCATTTAAGATAAGGCTTCAAACACACAAGAGGCTTTCTGAGGAAGTTTAGGTGTTCACCATGATTCTTTCCATAACCAACAATCTCAGAACAAGTCCGAAGACTCACTAGGACCTCGGTGAAATAATCTGTGCTTGTGGCTTTTGGTGAACAGAGTGCACTGTATATGGACACAGGAAAACCATAGTCAATTGGAGCTGGAAAGGTAGCTCACTGGTTATAAGCACTGGCTTCTCTGTTCCAGAGGACCTGGGCTACTTCATTCCCAGCATCCACAGGATTATTCCCAATCATCTATTACCCAAATCTCAGGGGATCCTATGGACTCTTCTGCACCCAGTACATACCAGGCTGGCAAATGGTGCCCATCTAAGCAAGAGAAGCAGTCATACACATTAAAAGTCAGTAAGTACACAAACATTTGAAAGTAAAAATCCTCAAAGTAGTGTAAATGGGCACTGGAAAATGTTTATAATTATAAACAAGAATAGTTTAAAACTACTGCATTCCACATTATGTAGAAATTGGCCAAGTCAGAGATCTGTGGGAAGACCATTTTCAAATAAAGTAATTGACCTTGAATCAAGTAGTCATGGGTATGTCCTGCCGGGTTTTGGTGGTGATTATGCTTTGGTTTAGGGTGTTGTCGTTGTTGTATTTGTTTGGTTTATTTCAGTTTGTTTAGTTTGGTATGGGTATTGTAGTTTTCCAGAGTAAAGCAAAACCTTCTATGCTTCCAATTTCCTCTTTTCAAATGGGGACATCCAACATGGTTGTTCTATATCACACCAAACCGTTGTATATATGGAGAGAGGGAGAATTACTCAGATATAAGCAAGAAGCCTGACTTGGGATCCTAGCCAATACCAAATCTTACCTGTCATCCTATAATTCTGAGTCTTTGAGAATGAGTCTGATGACTTGAAGAACAAGAATCTGAAACAGGGTCTTAGATGATTGGGAGACAAAGCGTGTTAAGTTTACATGGCGGATGGATGTGTAATGTTGGTACTACAAAGAAGCCTATGGCAAATTCCATTTTTCCTAAATTTGCCAGGAAGATAATAAAATCAGTGTTCTTATAAAATCTTGTATTGATCCCAGCAAGCATGAAGTCTATTTCTGTCACTCTCAAATAAGATGAATGAAATATCAAGGGCGGGGGGAGATAGCATAACGTAGGAGGCTGGTGCATTAAAGATTGATTGTCCCAACCTTGCTGAAAAAGGTGATTTAAAGCCCTAAGCCATCACATAAGAAGCATGGCTACCTTCCTGCTGGTGGACTAAAATGACAGTGGGGACTGGACACAGTCAGCAAAGGAAGCTCCGGCTTCAGTAGTTCCCTTCCGCTCACATTTCCCTCTTCTTCCCAGGATATTAATGACGGTAAATATGCATCTGGTTCACACGCTTCCTGCACCACCCCACCTGCTACATTCCTAGTTACATCTGCTTTATAAATTATATGTAAACCTCTATGCAAAGCCAGCAACTTCCAAAACTATGAAAGATAAGCATTCAATAATCACAATTGTTTCAAGCCAAGAATTTCCACCTGCTAGAAAAGGTAATGCAGCCAAATGGTCCAAGGTGATTGAGCATCAAGGGAGCCAAAGGAAGAAACTGAAGGAAAAAGATACTCACTACTAGATATGGATGCAGAAGGGAAAAGGAAAAAGAATAATAGAGAAAACCCTAAGAAATGAATACATTAAAAAAGAAATGAATACATATACTGTCTGTAACTAGCATGAAAAGGAATTGCCTTAATATATAAACAGAACTGAACAGCAGAAGGCATTAGTCTGTGAAGTTCTTTATACCCTATTTTCACCAAGGTCTTCTTAAGCTTATTCTAAACCTGGGTATAAAAAAAAGGATCACTTTCTCCACAGATGAGCCACAGTGTAGGTACTTTACAGAGTCTCAGTTGGTATTCGCAAAGTTTTCTTTAAGTGAATATTATTCTCAAGTCATTGATGAATAAACAAGCTTTAGGGATGTTACGTAAGTTGGAAATAATTGTGCAGCTAGCAAACAGAGTAGCTGTTGTTTTAACTTAATCCAAAGTTACCCCAAAGCCCAGAGTGAAGACAAAAGTCACTTCTTATAGTCGAATCTAGTCCAATGGAAACTAAAATGGCTTCTGGCGCTTTAAGCACAGGCAGGTCCTCTCTGAACTCCTCCCTCTTCCATATGGTGTCCTCCAGATGGCTGGAAGCTTGAGAGAGTGATCTGTGGCAATCAGTGTTCTCTCTTCTTAGCAATGCCAGTTCATGTATTGCTTTCCCATAATGGCCCCGGATTCCAAGAGAACTGCCTTCTGTAGGTGCAAATTAAGCCTGGGAAAGTTAAGCTAGGAATTCTAAAAATGAACCACAGAAAAGTATGTTTAACACAGGAACCAGGTTCCAGATTGTGTCCTGTTTACAAAAGCACATATTGTGCTAATAGTAAAATCGAGTTCTACTTTCATAATGATGGCCTAAAATGAATACCACCCACCTACGCCCCCATCCTGCCCAAACTCACACTCCATCAAAGCAATTAAATCTTAAATAACCTTGATCTAAACAACACTAGCAAATGGAATTGTGGGCACATATTTGTGAGGTTAGTTTACCAGTTTCCCTGAACTGCTTTACCAATCAAAATTAAAAAAAAGAAAAAAAAAGAGCTCACCCACGTATGCATTCTGGACTCCTAAGTTTTAACTCACAAAATAAATGTATTTTCATAGTGATCTGGGAAAAAAATGCTTGAATAAAACAGGTAGCATCCATTATCAGAAGCCACTGCTTGAAAGTACACTCTAAGAGACTTCCAGGTTCCATAAGATGTTAAAAAGTTCTTTGGTAATGATAAGATAGTACAGTCAAATGCTTTAATGAAATACAAAAGGCTGTTTTAATTTCTAGGAATTTTGTAATTCGTATTATCATTTTCAAGAATATTTTAAAAATCTATAAGCTGCAAATCTGTTTAAGTGTGCTTAAGTCTGGAGGCCCCAAATTTATGTGCCTTATAGGAATTTCAACTCAATAGAATACCTGTTATCTCCCTTTCATAACATAATTTTTCAAACACAGCATTATAGCAAATGGCATTCTCAGTGGTTTACATGGAATTATATTAGGTCAATCAACAGAACAATGAAAGGATTGTGATGTTTGACCAATGCAACTGACTTGAGTATCTGCAGTTGAGTTTTGTATAGTAAGGAACAATAAAGTCAGAATGAATGCCACAGAAATACAAAGTAAGATTTTTAAAAAGCATGCAGACTTGATAGACATTAAGTTACCTAATCATTTATGAACAGAGGAAGCTCTTTCAAAAATGGATTAAAGTAAGGCATTTAATTTCCACAAGCTAACATCTTTGTGTATAAAACAGGTATAAAAATAGGTACTGTGTAGGAGTGGCTATAGGAATAGAGTCAAGTATAGTGTGTAAATTGCCATCCAAAGTGCAGATATGGAATGACTAATACTCTCCCCTTCTGTTTACATTCCTCCCTCACTTGAGCAATTTTATAGTTTCTGATAGCAAAATCATACTAGATTAGCGAAACATGGACACTCAAGTTACTGACACTCTCATTCAGAATCACATGACTACAAAAATACAGTGAAGACACAGGGAACAAGCAGTCATGATAGCCCGACATAACCTGTTTGTGTTTGTATCACTCCAAACCACCATAACATAAATGCCTTAAATAAAGAAGCATGTTTTTCCTGTTCACCCAAAAGTCAAATTTCCTGTTCTCTATAGCCATGTCCAAAATTATTCTGCAAATTGAATGGAATTTTTGTTTCTGCATATCTGCTCTCATACTAAGAGGACTGTTTATACTTAATAAATCCTAATCCAGTTTTTCATTCTTTAAAAACTGTAAGTATTCAGCCTAGATCTGGACTTACATAGTTTTCTTAGTGAGTATTTAGTGACGGACCTGAGCCATTATCAGAGAAATGCTATGGACTGAGACGGACTGTATCTGCTTCAAGTTTATCAGTTGAAACCAGGCAGCCAAGGTGGTGACCTTTGATGGTGTTCATCCTCAGTGAAGATAATTAGGTTTAGGTGAGACTAAGAGTGAGACCCTTGTGATCACACTGGTGAGTTCCTAAAAAGAGAAACTGGAAAGTTTCCTCTTCTCCACCATGTAAGGACATAGTGAGGAGTCATAGACAGGAAAAGAGCCATCAACACTGACATGTTGACCTTAAACTTTAGCTTTCAGAGCCATTAGGAATATTAATTTTTGTTTTTTTAAGATGCCCATGTTATAGCATTTTGTTCTTGTATTCTGAGCTAACTAAGTTAAGTGTTATAAGTTTTGAAATGCTAACAGCTAAAATCTTGAAGATAATTCTCTTTTCTGAATTTTCCCCTTCTGTATTCAGACACATTCATGTTTGAAAGTATATTCTTTTATCTAGTGTTATGGGGACTATGGAAATCAATCGCAGACATTTCCTTCCTGGGTTATTTCCTAAAGAAATGTTTATGCAAAAAAAAAAAATCACTGAAACTTAAATCCCAGAAGAATCATGTCTCAAATACTTGATTTTACCATTGTTGGAACTTATAATTCCACATGCAAAGTTTACAACATGATTAATAAAAGGAAGTACACATTTGAGCATTTACAATTATCCACAGTCCTATTTCATGATTGTACATGGGCCCAATGAGTAGATGCAAGAACTAGGAAAGGCAATGACAAAAGCAGTAAGTGTCATCTGGAAACCTACAATGTTCTTACTGTTTCATGTACTCTATATAAAAGAAAAGAATGGAAAGTTTCACATAAAAGGAGTGTGTTCTAAAGTCATTCAGCTTGGAACACATAATTCGATAAAAAGGGATAAAAAATGCAATAAAAGTTTCTATACTGAGATAGTACCCACATAGGAGATTTCAAACTCCAGGAATAAACGAATAACATTCACAAGACAGTCTACTGGGCATTAGAGATAGACACAGAACAAATACTTCTGGGCTATTTTGTTCCAGAACAAGCCTGGTTAATTTAAAAGCAAAACTTGGAGTGATACGGAAGAAATTAATGCATTCCACCCACCGAATGGCAACCCATCAACTATCAAAGTGAGGGAAAGTTTTAGCTATTGAATTAAGATGAATAAGGCATATCAAACATAAAAGGAGGTATGAGAAATATATACCAAGATAGTCATAGGAACACTTGTACTATGTAATTATAATCCAGTTATAAGAGATCTAAGAGCACTTTCTTCCTATCTGACTCATAAACTTAACTACTAGTATCCAAATTCTTTCAATATTCTAGGTTTTGTACATTGGACTTCAGTATGAAGTAGTCAAATGAAACTTTGAAAATAGGTACTCTTTCCAGTCCTCCTTTAGGAAGTGTAAGCTGCCTTTGTATCATTATCCTGTGCACATTTAGATCTTATTAGAATTTTGAAATAGGCAGTGCCTACAAGATTACAAGATTACAAGAAACACTAACGTGTTTCTGCAGAAGTTTAAGAGGAGGGATATGAGTGCCAGCATCTCATGAGCTGGACTTCTGGGTTGAATAAACAGAAAAAATATTGAGAAAGTCAGCTGAGAACCACGTTCATCACTCTCTGCTTCCTGACTGCAGATATAGATTAGTTTGGGTGTATCTGGTTTTATGTGGAGGTCCTTGGTCCACTTAGACTTGAGCTTTGTACAGGGTGATAAGTATGGATTGATTTGCATTCTTCTACATGCTCACCTCCATTTGAACCAGCACCATTTGTTGAAAATGCTCCTTTATCCACTGGGTGGTTTTAGCTCCTTTGTCAAAGATCAAGTGATCAAGATCTCTATACCCAGATCCCACCAGAAGAAAGCCAGTCTCCAGGAGTGCTGACACACCTGAGAGCACAGGTAAGACCACCACTTGTGCTCCCAGTGACCCACCCTCAGAGATAAGATGGCAAGAGGCAAAGACAAGAACCTAAGCAACAGAAAGCAAGGCCACTTGGCCTCATCAGAACCCAGTTCCCCCACCAGAGCAAACCCTGGATACCCCAACACACCAGAAAAGTAAGATATTGATTTAAAATCACAGCTCACGATGATGTTAGAGGACTTAAAGAAGGATATAAATAACTTCTTTAAAGAAATAAAGGACAACACAGGTAAACAGGTAGAAACCCTTAAAGAGGAAACACACACACACAAAAAAAAAATCCCTTAAAGAATTATAGGAAAATACAACCAAACAGGTGAAGGAATTGAACAACACCATTCAGGATAGAAACAATAAAGAAATGACAAGGGGAGACAACCCTGGAGATAGAAAACCTAGGAAAGAAATCAGAAGTCATAGACACAAGCATTACCAACAGATTACAGGAGATAGAAGAGAGAATCTCAGGGGCAGAAGACATTGACATAACCGTCAATGAAAATGCAAAACGCAAAGAGCTCCTAACCCAAAACATCCAGGAAATCTAAGACACAATGAGAAGATCAAACCTAAGGGTAATAAGTACAGAAGAAAGCAAAGATTACCAATTTAAAGGGCCAGTAAATATCTTCAACAAAATTATAGAAGAAAACGTCCCCAACCTAAAGAAAGAGATGCTTATATACATACAAGAAGCCTACAGAACTCCAAATAGGAGTCACATAATAGTCAAAACGCCAAATGCACAAAACTAAGAAAGAATATTATCATTATTCTTAATGTTACTTCACTCGTGAGAGTTAGGAGACATTCACTTTATATCATGTGTCTATCACAAGTTCTGTGACACTTAAGTTTGTTACTTCACCCTTTTAAGCTTTGATACTTTTTAACTGTAAAATCCAGAGAAATAAGCATGTATCCCCAAACTCATTTAAAGGAATATTGAATGCTGGTCATACTTTAGCAAAGTCCCACGACACAGTGAGAACTAACTTCCTATGCATCAGGGCACGATGGTTTAAATACTGCATTTTTGCCCTCATCTCGTGTCTAGATATCCACAAAGCTCATAGAAATACATTCTTTGGTATTCTGCTGATGCATGAAATTATTTTACTCCAAGATAAGGAGAACTGGTCCCTAAAACATTGCCATATATAATTTCTCCACTGTAATAAAGACAGTAATAACAAATAAAATCCCATAATGACATGCATTGTTTTATGAGCTAATATTCACAATAAGTGTTATAATACTGAGCTATATAAAATATGCAAGAAGGATCCACTGTTGTAAGAAAGTAAAATTAAGCAGGAAATGTGAGGATATATTTCATTTTTAATGTGAGGATGCTTAACACACCCCATAGAGAAAGAAATCATTTTGATGTAAATGTGCTTAAGCTTTTCAGAGGATTTAATCACCAGGAGGTTAGAAATATGGCCAAGTAAAATATAATAAAGAGTAAATGCCTCTGAACACAACATGAAAACAGAAGAGAAAAATAGGCCTATTGAGAACCAAATTGTATCCTTGTATTTCTAAAAAGAGGTTGAAAATGATAATTTAAGGTACATATACTTAAACAAAATATCTTACTACAAATCAATCCATAAAAAATAAGGAACTTTGAACTCAACCCATACAGAAAATATAAAGCATTTGACAAATGTGTCAGTAGCAGTTCATGCTAATGCATAGAAGTCCTTGAGAACAAAGGGGTTACCATGGCTGAAGGTTAATCTCCTATAGACTTTGTCAGTTGTTAAACCACAAATATTACATGGTATGTTGCCAAGGGGACTTAGAGTTCCTGTATCTTGAGAAACGATGAAGAAAATAAATCCATATTTATAACAACTGTAAAATCTAGGCTTGTATAAGGTAGCTTAGTGAGTAACAGTGCTTGCCACCAAACCTAGCAGCCGTCGTTCAGTCTCTGGGCCCCCTATGGTGAAAGGAGAGAACCAACTGCCACAAACTGTCCTCTGATCTACACACATGCACAAAATTAACTAATGATAAACAAATAAATGTTTAAAAATCTAAAGTCTCCTAGATTTATTTTAAAAGAGAGTAACATGGAAAGGAATGTGATGCTAAATTTGCAAACAAGACCAAATTTTCTCGTACATTCCCACCAGCTGGGATTTCTGAGTCAGGCTCAGTTAACAGCTATTTTCAAATTCTTAAGGGACTAGAGAGAGAAGACCCCTCAGGAAAAACTGACTCGGGATCAGCCGATAAGAAGCTTAATTTTGTGAGAGGGTTTCCACATCTGACTCCTCAAACTTCAGAAGGGTAGGAGGGGATGTCACTTTTCTCCCTGAGCGTCAGCATACACATTATCCAGCTGTGACACCCGTCATCTCACTGTCACTGCAAGAAGGTTGTAGGAGTATCTGAAAAGCATACCTCATGAGAGCAGGTGAAACCATATGTAAGAGTATCATTGGTGCTTGACTGATCTCTTACCAATTATTTGGTATTATGTTTTCTTGTTTTACTCACCAGTCATACTTATATGTACTTCTACTAGCTTGGAAACAATTTGGGGGATAATACTAGGCAAATATACTGTGTAGAATTAAAGACAATATTTAAAAAGTATTATTTGTATGTAGAGAGATGGTATTACTGTGGCATCTCCTTCAGGAAATATATTGATCAGAGCTTCAAATAATTTTGTTTAAATTGATGCGATGTGAACCTAAAGAAAAAAATACATGAAGTATTATTTCATTCTTTTGTATTTTTTGACTTTGGAATAATGACCACATGATAAAAATATCACCCCTATGAATAATTACCATACCACTTCAGGGGTCTGTCCATTTTGAGATACTTAAGAGGCAGAAAGTCCATAAAGAAGTTATTTATAATTACAGAATGTAAAGATATTAAAGAATCACGCCAATGTTAGAGCCAGGCAGAGCTGGAATCTCAGGTCTCCCTCTGATGGTAAGGCTTTAGAAGAGCTAATATTTTGGAGTAATGTAATTTTTCCAAAAAAGAAGAGAAACCCACCGGTGCAATGGTAGCTATTGTGCTTCTGTGAAGTAACTTAGCACATGGTGACACATTCAGTTCACTGGACTCCATTTTGATTCAGTTTAAAATTTTCTTAACTGGGGTATAGTGTTTTCACTGTATTATTTTACTGTCTGCCACATGGGCGACTTGAAAAACTGTGTCGTCATGCCTGAGCACAGTTTGAACTTCCTCAGAGGGGTACCAATAACATTTAATGGGGATAATAGGAATAGAAGGGTATAATGTAAGAGTACATCCCTTGACTAGTGCTGCTGTAGTAAATTATCTTGAGTCCAGTGGCTTAGACACCTAATTAAGAATGCTAAATGAACAAGCAGGTTGACTTTAAGAAATAGTCTTTTTCCCTGTCTAGAAACTACCTTAATATGTTGGCTTGAGTTGACTGAGTACTTTGACCCCAAGTTATAACAGTCTCTACTGGCCCTATCTTCCTATCTAACTCTCATGTCTCCCTGTTTTACTAGCAATGACCTTGGAAATCATCCTGAGCACCTGCCAGTATTTCAGACTTACTTACATCTGCAGAATAACCTTTATAGTGTAATTAGCACATTCCCAGAATCTGAGCACTAGAACAGAGAAGTCTTTTGCCTACTGCAGACCAGCTGCATAATGGATAATCCCTGTCATTCTTAGAATTATAAACTGTGTGAAGACAAATATGAGCCCACCTGTCCTCTCTACTTTCTCAGTGTATAGCATCATATTAATGGCAGATATTGGACAAAGGCAGTATATTTTGTTAAACTCTATACAAATAGTTTTTTGATCACAGCATCATGTATGAGTAATTGAGATTGGATCATTCTCTATTGTGTGTTACATAGCATACTTTGAATAATCAGTACTTCTGAATACAGACCTTCCATACAAGCATAAAAAATAGTACCATTACCTTTCAATCGATCCCAGTAAAGTCAATCAAGGAAGTTTGATTTTGTTCCTGTTTTATTATAAAGATTATTATCTTATTACAAAGATTTTCTCTCATTTGTATGAATCCTAGAATGATGCAGGTAGAGCCAGGCAGATCTCTGTGAGGGCTACATAGCAAGTTTTAGAACACTCAGGGCTACTTACTGACAGAAGTTATGTCAAAGAAAGTATGTGTTTTACAGATCACAGAGGATGAAGATTTATTTCCTCAGATGAAAATAGAAAGCTTCTTACAAGGGGTCAGAAACTCTAAGTTAACGTTTCAGAAAGTTACCCTTCAATAAAAAGTGGCTCTTTAATGGAGCAAATCATTCACCTATGCTCTTTTCTCTTTATACATTTTAATAGTTCATACACAATGTCACAGCTCTTTGCTCTAAGAACAAACAAAATCTCAAATTCATTCCCTGTATAATAGTAAAACTATCATCCTCTACTTAGCAGCGTTCATGATTCAAGTTACAAAGTCTGGACTAGAATTTGGGATCTTCATCTCTAAAACAATAATTTGTTCAATATAGATTTTCCATGTCGTTTCACAGCTATTACTTGTGAACTGGGTGTTTTTTTTTTCTTCACTGTTTTCGATCACAAGATTCTTAATGGCCATGACTACTCTACTGTGAAAGCTGAAAGTGAAACTTCACAATGTCTCCTGGACTCTGGCTGCCAGTGTACACTTTAAATCCCAGCACTGAGAAGACAGAAGTAAATCTGTGGTGAACCAGCCTGGTCTATAAATAGAGTTCCAGATGAGCCAGGTCTGCACAGTGAAACGTTGCTTCCAAAAAAAAAGGACAAACAAGAAAGGAAGGAAGGAAGGAAGGAAGGAAGGAAGGAAGGAAGGAAGGAAGGAGGGGAGGGAGGGAGGAGGGAGGGGAGGGAGGGGGGGAGGAAGGAAGGAAGGGAAGGAGGGAGGAGGGAGGAAGGAAGGAGGGAGGGAGGAGGGAGGAGGAGGAAGGAAGGAAGGAAGGAAGGAAGGAAGGAAGGAAGGAAGGAAAGATAAAAGAAAAGAAGTTGGGGAAAAGAAAAGAAAAAAAAAAAAAAACAAAGACAAACGAAGGGTATAAAAGAGAAATGTCCCTGGACTTGATTGTTGCAGAACACATGCAGCACATAACAGTAATACATTTCTATACAGTAAATAAATATTTAGTATTATATAAAACAGATTATCTATTATACAAAACAGCTGGAAACATTGTCTTAAAATAATTACAGAGGTCATTTGGAAAAATAGGGAGTCAATCTTAGTCATTTCGCACTATACCTTATACGCACAAGCCCAGAAAGTGATTGACAGGCAGAAATATCCCCTCTGGTATACCTAAGGATTTTTGCATTTATAGACGAGAAGAAAATAATATGTGAAACTTGGATCTCCCTAGACTTTATTTGTCTGAGACATACTCCCATGACTCCCGGAATGTACTTTTCTAAGTGACTTAACAGTTAGCTTGTCTCCGTGCTGAGACTTTGATCTTATTAACTAGCATCTTCTGGTCCCCTCTGTTCTAGTTTTCTTCCTATTGCTGTGATAAATACCATGACCTAAAGAGACCTGGGGAAGGACAGGGTCCATTTCAGTCTGTTCTCCCAGCTCACAGCCCATCATTAGGGAAAGTCAGAGTGGGGGGCTCAAGCAGAAACTGATGCAGAGACCACAGGGGAAGCTGACTGTGGCTGAGCTAGCCCTTCTATACAGCCAGGCCCACCTGTCTAGGGGAGGTACTAAGGACAGTAGGCTAAGACCTCCAACAAAAACTAACACTGAAGACAATGGCCCACAAATGTGCCCACAGACCAGCATGATCGAGGTGATTCTTCAATTGAGGCTTCATCTTCCCAAGTAACTAGTTCGCGTCAAATTGGAAAAGCAAAGCAAAACTAAAGAAACAAACAAAAAAATAAATAAATAAAAACCTAACCAAAACCATCTTCCATTACCAGGGTATCCTGTAAGGAAGGGACCCAGCAAGGGTTTCAGTCTTCCATGGAGAGACCTGGGTGTATAGCTCAGTAGCACAGCCCATGTACAGGGTGGGTTTGATACCTAGCATCAAAAAAGACTTGTACCTGCAGCAACATAGCAGCTTCTCGCCACATTTGCCAAAAAAAAACTAATGCCAGATTCCATAAACATTTCACCTTGTCTACTGGTGGAAAACAAACTCAGCACTTGATCTGATGCTAGATGACCTTTGTTTTATATTATTTTACCTTCCACATCTTAATCACATAATACATTCCAAAACATAGCATATAGAGTGTCAAAGTCAAGGAAATGTGGATATTTGCAAAAGCACCAATCACCTTACTGTGCAAAACTGGACTTCACATACAACAAGGCGAACAGGCTTCTAAAATCAGCCCTGGGAAATGCTGCTTTCCTCTACCTGCCACATCATTTAACATTTTAAGAAAATCATCGTTACAAATTATTTAAAAAGGAAACAGAAGTAGCTGCTGTGGAAGGGGCCTGTGGAAATTGTAGTGAGAGATTTAAATCTGAGCTCTGGCTACAAAGAGCTGCATATAAAAATAGAGTTTAGGCAGAGACTCCATGGAAGTATATTTTAGAATTGTGTTTCTTTGTGGAGTGCATCTCCTAATGGAGGAGCTATAAACCCAAAGTAGCATCTGGGATAAATAGAAAGATTAGGTCAAATCCACCATTCTTATAAATGATAAAATGATACTAGGTACCAAGCAAGGGCAAGCTAAATATATTCTATTACATTTTCCTGCAGAATTTCCATTAAAAAGACAAGAGAAAAAAAATCTATCTATCCACAAAGGACTTTGACAGTTAAAGAAAATATGAAAGCTTTGTGTAGAACACAGGCCTTCAAGTATCTGACCTTCACATCTATGATCTTAGACAGTAGGAATATGATGAAGACAGGGAAATCCTGCTGAGAAAAGGGGAAAAGAGAAGAGAAATTTCCAATGCCACAATTTGGGCAGACACATCCTAGGGACCAGGAGGATTTCAAGGTGATGGTCAAGCCCTGAAGGAAGAGGGAGAATAGTGGTATGTTGTGTTCATTTATGTAAGTATTTTTCCCCAAAAAGTAAGGTCTAAATTCTGTTTCTTCTCTATAGTTTGCATCTTATTTTCACTATCCTCACCCTCTTCTTTCTCTGCCTCAGATACACAAATCATAGGCTTATTTCACATAAATAATTCTTCTTAAAGATAAAAAAATCAAGAACTACACGTAGTCAAGTTAAAAGATCATAAAGTATTTAAGTGATCCCAAAAAGGACTTCCTGGGGAATCACTATCCCTGAACTCAAGCAGTATTACAGAGCAATAGTGATAAAAAAAAAAACTGTATGGTATTGGTACAGAGACAGGCAGATAGACCAGTGGAATAGAATTGAAGACCAAAAAATGAACCCACACAACTATGGTCACTTGATTTTTGACAAAGGAGCCAACACCATCCAATGGAAAAAAGATAGCATTTTCAACAAATGGTGCAGGTTCAACTGGAGGTCAGCATGTAGAAGAATGCAGATCGATCCATTCTTATCACCTTGTACAAAGCTTAAGTCCAAGTGGATCAAGGACCTCCACATCAAACCAGATACACCAAACTAATAGAATAAAAAGTGGGAAAGAATCTCAAACACATGGGCACTGGAGAAATTTTCCTGAACAAAACACCAGTGGCTTATGCTCTAAGATCAAGAATCGACAAATGGGATCTCATAAAGCTACAAAGCTTCTGTAAGGCAAAGGACACTGAGGGTTAGGACAAAACGGCAACCAAAGATTGGGAAAAGATCTTTACCAATCCTACAACTGATAGAGGGCTTATATCCAAAATATACAAAGAACTCAAGAACTTAGACTGCAGGGAGACCAATAACCCTATTAAAAATGGGGTTCAGAGCTAAACAAAGAATTCACAGCTGAGGAATATCGAATGGCTGAGAAGCACCTAAAGAAATGTTCAACATCTTTAGTCATAAGGGAAATTCAAATCAAAATAACCCTGAGATTCCACCTCACACAAGTCAGAATGGCTAAGATCAAAAATTCCGGTGACAACAGATGCTGGTGAGGATTTGGAGAAAGAGGAACACTCCTCCATTGTTGGTGGGATTGCAGACTGGTACAACCATTCTGGAAATCAGTCTGGACGTTCCTCAGAAAATTGGATATTGCACTACCCGAGGACCCAGAAATACCTCTCTTGAGCATATACCCAAAAGATGCCCCAACATACAACAAAGACACATACACCACTATGTTCATACCAGCCTTATTTATAATATCCAGAAGCTGGAAAGAACCCAGATGCCCTTCAACAGAGGAATGGATACAGAAAATGTGGTATATCTACACATTGGAATACTACTCAGCTATCAAACACCATGACTTCATGAAATTCATAGGCAAATGGATGGAACTGGAAAATATCATCCTGAGTGAGGTAACCCAATCACAGAAAAACACACATGGTATGCACTCATTGGTAAGTGTATATTAGCACAAATGCTCGAATTTCCCTAGATGCACAGGACACATGAAACTCAAGCAGGATGACCAAAATGTGGATGCTTCACTCCTTCTTTAAAAGGGAAACAAGAATACTCTTAGAAGGGGATAGGGAGGCAAAGTGTAGAACAGAGACTGAAGGAACGCTTATTCATAGCCTGCCCCACATGTGGCCCATACATATACAGCCACCAAACTAGATAAGATGGATAAAGCAAAGAAGTGCAAGCTGAGAGGAACTGAATGTAGATCTCACCTGAGAGACACAGCCAGAATACGGCAAATACATAGGTGAATGCCAGCAACAAACCACTGAACTGAGAATGGGACCCCCATTGAAGGAATCAGAGAAAGGCCTGAAAGAGGTGAAGGGGCTTGAGACCCCATATGAACAACAATGCCAACCAACCAGAGCTTCCAGGGACTAAGCCACTACCCAAAGACTGTACATGGACTGACCCAGAGCTCCAACTGCATAGGTAGCAATGAATAGCCTAGTAAGAGCACCAGTGGAAGGGGAAGCCCTTGGTCCTGCCAAGGCTGGACCCCCAGTGAACGGGATTCTTGGGGGAGGGCGGTAATGGGGGATGATGGTGAAGGGAACACCCATGTAGAAGGGGAGGGGGAAGGGTTAGGGGGATTTTGGCCTCAAAACCAGGAAAGGGAATAACATTTGAAATGTAAATAAGAAATACCCAATTTAATAAAGATGGGGGAAAAAAGAAAAGAAAAAAATAGGTCATAAAGTTGAAAACATTGAAGTCTTGTTTTTATGATCCATGAATTTGTTCAAGCTCCCAAAACTCTTTGTTTGTTTTTTGCTTATTTTATTTTGTTTCATTTTACTATTCTAAGACTTGGTAAGGCATCAATTGGCTGTAATACATATGTGACAAGAGCTGGAACCATGCGGCTTGGTGATTACCTCAAATCACATTTTAGCCCTGATACTCCATACCTTGAGGTACTTCCTAATCTTCCCTAATCGCAGGTTTCTCCCGGGTAAAATGAGGACAGAGCTACTTATTCACAGCTTGTGAGGTCTACCAATGACATCACAGCATTGAGGAACACATAATAACTGCACACTGTTGTGTAAAAAAAAAAGCAATGGAATGAGGTAACATTGCTAAAAACTGCTTGTTCTAGGCTCTACCTTAGCAAGCAAACGTTCTGGAGTCTAAGGATTGCTCACCTGTTCTCAGCATCAGCTTAGTAAGCCAGAACTGATGGCGGAGATGGAATAGCCAACAGATTGGATATTTAACACAGAACCTACCTTTTCTTTATTGATTTTCTTCTTTCCTTTCCTGTTTTCAGCCCTCCACCTTCTTTCCTAATCATCTACACTAAGCAAGTACTACACATAATAAATAAAAATTCAACTGATTCTTCAGAAATGCTGAGGAGGTCTAGGACAGTAGTTTTTCAGCCTTTCTAATGTTTTAATATAATTTTTCATGCTGTGGTGACCCCAACCATAAAATTATTTTTGTTGGTACTTCATAACTGTAATTTTGCTACTGTTATGAATCATAATATAACTATCTAATATGTAGGATATTTGATATGTGACTCCAGTGAAAGAGTCTTTCACCCCCAAAGGGGTCAGGACCAACAGGTTGAGAACCACTGGTCTAGGGGCAGAAAAAAAAAGAAGTTAGCAGTTAGATGGAAACTGAGTATTAGGACAGTCATGTTCTTGTTTGTTACCAAAGCTTCAGATAAAGACGTAAGTGAGTTGCAAAGCATTGGCAGCATCGAGATCAGTGACAGTTCCAGTGAGCCCGATAGACATAAAAGATCTAGAACATAAAACACATAAGACATAGCCTGAAATAAGGTCCGTAAAGCCACAGGTATCCAACTTGGCTTATCAAGGATTGGCACCTTAACCCTCAGAGACAGAGCATTCTTTCCTAAATCCAGTAGCTCAGTACAAAAATACACAAAATGTCTTTTCTAAAGCCAGGTATGGTTGCGTGGTTACAGTCCCAGCACTTAAAAGGCTCAGGAGGAGACTTAGAGTTCAAGGCCAACCTGAGCTACCTGGTGAATTCAAAGTCAGCCTGAGCTACGTGGTAAAATTCTTTCTATAAAAACAGAAAAAAATGTCGCTTAATTCGAGAGATTTACAGAGTCCGCAGAAGGTATTATTCAGAGAGGCTGTCTCTGCTGTAGAACGAGATTGACCTACATTTCACTTGAGAGCTGAATTAGGCAGAAGGCAGTACATAATGAGTCTAATAATAAAGTTAACTCCACTCCCATCTTAGAAACTACTGACAATCCTTAATGCTCTTTTCATTTATGTTCTGGAATGAGACACACTACTTCTCTTATTTTGTCGGCCTAGTATCATGTTCCTTGTATCAGAGTAAATAATATTTACGTATTTTTTATCCTTCACCTCCACAACATTTTTTGTTCCATTGTGTTATTTATAGAAACTGGAACACTGTTGTGAACACAGTAACTGCTCAATAAACATGTGATGTTTAAACACACAAATCCTCTCCATCAAAGGACCATGAACCTGATAGATTCTTTTCTCTCCTGGTGCTCCCCCTCTTTGCAGTTCCAGTGAGGTTTATTTCAGTGCTCTGCCAATTTGTTCAAATTCCAAAAGCCTGTTGTCTGTTTATTTGTGTGTTTGCTTGTTTGTTTATCTTGTTTCATTTTTATTGTCCTAAAACTTTAAGTTTTTTTGGTAGCTCTTTTACACATTATGTTCCCAAGAAACTCTCCTCGACTAGAATCCAACTGAAGCTATCAGGACCACTGGTGTTGATGTCATTGCATCAGTTGAAATCCTTGATGTGTAACCGTTGTCGTGCCATCACTCAATAAGAAGAACAGGAACATGGAAGAGAGGAAGTGACTATAAACTGGAAGTCATGCCAGACCCACTGAGGTGCTGATGATGGGAGGAGAGCATGGGAGCCAGGAGCTAAAGCCTAAAGATCCCTGAGTAGGATCCTAACCTGAGTAGGACTAGAACTGTGCCAACAAATGAGCAATTGCATCTGAGGTGAGCATAAGCCCTACTTCAGACAATTGGAATTACTTTAAAATTATACATTTTGATATTCCTCCAGAGAAGATTCAGTAAAACAGGCACATTCAGATACTATTAATAAAAGAACAGATTGAGATAAAAATATTTAACATACTATAGCAAAAATAAATAAATTCAATAGCCTTGGGTCAAGATAGTCTGTTTTTGTATGCTGAAAGATTCATATGAATTTGTTAAATAACAATAAGAATAAAATAGTGCAACTGGTTTTAAAAATCCAAACAATTGATAATAGAGTCATGATCACCTAAATTAAAATTTCTCTGCATTTCAGAACATATTGTTAAAATTGTGTTTTAGAATACTATTCAAAATAGGACCAAGAGCTTACCTTCCCCCACCCTTCCCTGTTTGCTGAGTCCTCTGGGGCAAGCTGCCTTGACCAGCCTGCTATCCTAGGGACCTTTGTCCTCCTGCCACCTCTCCACCCACATTGAGTCAGACAATCACGCAGGTTAGCTTCCATTTTCCTACCCATCTTCCCTGCTTGCTGAGTCCTCTGGGGCACACTAAAACTGCCCTAAGCAACCTGTTAACCTGTCCAAACCTCTATTCTGCCCCCATCTCTCTGCCCACCATCATCAGGTCATCAGACCTGCTGAGCCTGAACCATTCAGATGAGCTTCCCTTCTTCCACCCATCTTCTAAGCTCATTGATACCTATGATGCATGCCAAGCTGCCCTGAGTAGCCTGACATCCCTGGTGAACCACCATTTTCCCACTACCTTCTCTGCCCACCCTCACAGGACATGTGGCTTCTGAACCATTCAAACCTATAGATACTAAATCATATAGCCCTGAAGATCTGGAACCATACATCGCAAGGATACTGTTCAGAAGCCTAACACACAAAGACCAGTGAGATCAACCCCCTTCTCAAAGCCTACTACAACAGGAACGTCCAGGGACTAAAGCCATACAGATAGCTAAAGACTTTGAAAGAACACAATCAAAAAACCAGGGCAATATGACATCTTCAGAGCACAGCTACCCTACTACAGCAAGCCCTGGATATTCTGACACCAGAAAGCAAAAGAAAATGACCTTAAATCCAATCTTATAAAGATCATAGAGGCCTTTAAAGAGGAAATGAATAAATCCCTTAAAGAAAAATACTATCAAACAGGTAGACACCTTTAAAGAGGAAACAAATAAGTCCCTTAAAGAAATATAAGAAAATATAATCAAACAGATGAATGAAATAAATAAAACTGTGCAAGGCTTTAAAGTAGAAATAGAAGCAATAAAGAAAATACAAACTGAGGGAACTCTAGAGGTGGAAAACCTAGGGAAGAGGACAGGGACAACAGATGCAAGCATCACCAACAGAACACAGGAGACAAAAGAGGGATCTCAGGCATAGAAGATACAGTAGAAGAAATTGATACATCAGTCAAAACTGTTAAAAGCTAAAAGTTCCTGACACAAAACATCAAGAAAATAAGGGATACCCTGAAAAGACACAACTTAAGAATAATAAGAGCAGAAGGACATGAAAAACCCCAGCTCCAAGACCCAGAAAATATTTTGAATAATATCATAGAAGAAAGTTTTCCTAGCCTAAGGAAAGAGACGCCTATAAACATTCAAGAACCTTATAGAACACCAATTAGACTGAACCAGAAAATCCTCTTCCCACATAATAATCATAACACAAAATCTACAGAGCAAAGAATGAATATTAGAGCAGGAAGGGGAAAAGGGAAGATAACATAACAAAGGCAAGGGAAACACTCCTCCATTGCTGATGGAAGCGCAAACGTGGACAACCACTTTGGAAATCAGTTTTCTCAGAAAACTGGGAATAGTTCCACTTTAAGACCCAGCTATACCACTCCTGGGCATATACTCAAAAGGTGCTCCATTGTCTCACAAAAGCACTTGCTAAACTATGTTCCCAGCAGCTTTATTCATAATAACAATAAACTGGAAACCTAGATGTTGCTCAACTGAATAATGGATAAAGAAAATGTGGTAGGTCTACACAATGAAATAGTATTTGGCTATGAAAAAACAAATACATCTTCAATGTTGCAGGCAAATGGGTAGAACTTGAGAACATCATTGAGTGAGGTAACCCAGTCCCAAAATAACATGTGTGGTACATGTTCACTTAAAAGTGCTATTAGCCATGAAATACAAGGTAGCCATGATACACTCCACAGACCAAAGAAGCTAAAGAAGAAGGATGGCACAAGTGAGAATGCTTGAAAATCACTGAGTAGGAGAAATAAAATACTCATAAGAGGCAGATGGCAAGAGGGAACTGGATGAGAAAGGGGATGGGAAGGAGAATTGGAGGAGTTAAGGATCAGATATGGCGAGGGACATGAGAGATGGCCATATATGGCCATGAGAATAAATGGAAATCTGTAACTGATAGGGGAGGGCAGATGGAGGAAATCTCCAGAATGTGACAGAGACCTGGGTTAATGGTGGGACACAAGAATCACCTTATCCATGACTCAGAGCATTGGGAATATAGAATCTGAGAAGGCCACTTGCTGTAGCTAGGCAGGGACCCCACTGCAGCAATAGGAGCACCAACCCACCCACAAAACTTTTGACTTGAAATTTATCCTGTCTATGAGAAATGCAGGGAGGGGTGATGGAGCATATACTGAGGCAATGGTCAAGCACTAACTGGCTCAACTTGAGACCCACCCATTGGGCAAGCACCAATAACTGCTACTATTAATGACATTCTGTTATGCTTGTAGATAGGAGTCCAACATGGCTGTCCTCTGACAGTCTTCACTCAGCAGATGACTTAGACAAATGCAGACACCCATAGTCAAACAGTGGTTGGAGTTGGGGACTGTCAAGGAAGAATAGGAGAAGGACTGAGGTCCTGAAGGGAGAGGAACTCCACAGGAAGACCAATGGAGTCAACTGTCCTGGACCATTGGGGCTCTCAGAGACTGACCCAACAACTAGAACATACGTGGTCTGGACCTAGGTCTCCCTGCACATATCTAGCAGATGTTCAGCTTTACCTTCATGTGGGTCCTGAAAAATTGGAGCAGAGACTATCCCAAAAGTTGTTGTCTGTATGTGGCTTATGTCTTAGCTGGGCTGCCTTATCAGGCCTCAGTGGGAGAGGATGCACCTCGCCTTGCCAACTTAATGTGCAAGGGTGTAGGGAGGCCCCACCCACTAAGAGTATAATGGAGGAGGAATGGTGGAAGGAATGTGGTAGGGGTGACAGGGATGGGGCAAGGAGCAGGATATAAAGTAAATAAGTTAGATAGATTAGATAGATGAATGGATAGATAGATAGATAGATAGATAGATAGATAGATAGATAGATAGATAGATAGAGATAGATGATAGATAGATAGATAGATAGATAGATAGATAGAGATAGATGATAGATAGATAGATAGATAGATAGATAGATAGATAGATAGATGATAGATAAAAATATGACCCAAAACTCAAGCTTTAAAGTGATTCAAAAATTTCACTCTTTCTAGATGATTATCACAAATAAACATACAACACATAAAGAGAAATGCTGTCTGTTTATAATGTTAAATTATCATATGAGAAGCAGTTAATGGAAATTATCTTCAAAAGTTCTGTTGTGGGCTAGTTATGAGCAAAGGGTTGATAGCTGTAAGTGAAGACTAATTTTTGACAGAGTAAATAATCATTATAAATAATTGTAACAACTAAAATAACCATTGTCCTATGATTACAATATCTAATCAGATATGCCCTAGGCATATCTGCTTTTCATGAGAATAATGGTTAATTCTCAGAAATCGTTTGTGAAACAAGTGATGTTATCCTTGTTTTATAAGGAAGGAGTTGAGTATTTAGGAAGAACATTACTTCCCAGGATTAAAAATATAAGGGTCAAAAAGATGACAAAATATATCAGTGTAACACAACACAAACATTTAGTTTTAGCTAGTTAACATATTCTTAGCCATCATGTGAGCTTCCGAAAGGCACGCACACACACAAGCACATGCACATGCACACACATGCATGCACACACACACATGCATACACATGCACACACATGCACACACACAGGCATGCATGAGTAGAAATGACAAAAACATATTTATTTTATTTGGCTTTTGGTTTTTAAAACTTTCTTCATGGCACATATATTACATTTAATAATAATAAAGTGACTATGAATCTATGAAAATAACTAATCTTATTCTTAAAGAGGAAATAGTTATGATATAAGTGAGATTCAACTTTGTTACCTGTATTCCTTGGCCATGTTCTCCAAACTTTCTCTGAAACTCAGCTAATAAAAAATTAGAATATCTATGCAAATGATATTATGCTAACTATTAAAGGGACGAAAGTACCTATGAGAACATTAGAAGGACATAACAAGTAAGCCTACCCCTTCTCTAGGGACCTGGATATGAGTGTTACTCAAGCTTCAGAGGTTTTGTCCCAGATATGGTACGTGGTCTTGAAAGTGACCTTGAAAGCCACACAGAGGTTGAACCAAGTGGTACAAAAGTGCCTGTGACATAATTCCTGAAGTCAGTGAGACCTGTGCCCTTCTTCATCTTTCTCCTCTCAGCTCCACTCCCATCCTTCAGTTTCTGGAGGAGCTAGATTTTTTTAAAGTTAGCTTCAGGGCCCATATTAATTGAATTTTTCCTTTATTTCTTACTGCTAAGCATGCTAGATATATCTTTAGGGCTGAAGGACTTATTAGCCAAGAAAATGGCACACTCTGAAGCCTGCAGCAGAATTCCAAGCAGTCTGGCGCCTGTCTTGTTCCTTTAATAAGCAAGTGATGGTTTCATCCCGTATGCTCCCCGCCCCATTTCATCCATCTTGAAGAATCATTAGCACCAGACTGGTCCTGCTATGTGCTCCTGGGATTAGCTTCCTTCCAAAGTCACCCTCCTCTGGACCTCCACTTGTGGACCTTCTTTGGCAGATGGTGTCTGGAAGGCATGATTGATAAACATGTTTAAATATAGAAGGCAATCTTTTCTGTGTGCCAAGCAATTACTCAACATCACAGATAGGTCTGCCATGGACCAACAAAATAGCTATAGTTTAATGAATTTATCACATTGAAAAAAAATGGAAAATGATTAAGAAACCATCAAATGTCAGCAAAATGTGGAAAATATTTACCATCTCCCTTACATAAACAGAGATAATAGATAGCAAGAAGGTTGAAGGTCACCTTGTTTCCCACACATACTGACTTAGGTTCAGTTTTACACTGACCAAACTATACCATTTCAGAATCTGGTACTTTTCTGCACCTGACTCGAACTAGAGTAATCTTGAATATTGTTGCAATACTCTTGCCAGCACATGAATGGCTACTCTGCTCTCATATAACAAACATGGTGCTATTTAATTACCCGTGGCAGATGCACACTGTTGAATACTGTTGTCTTTCAAATAATAGCTGGAAAAATTCAGATTCGGAAAGGTTAAAAATTCTTAAAATAATAGAGATTTAAAGTACTAGAGGCTGAATTCATGCCCAGAGCTGTCTAATTCCATACTATGTGCTGGTCCACAATACGAAACTGACCTTCGTGTCTCTACAGTCTCTAGAGCTCACTTCAGTACTCTTTGGGGTCACTATCATGAGTATTCCAGCCCTGTATTACCATCTGATCTACCTCTAACATGTGACTGTGTGACAAAAGAAACACGTACTGGAGAGGAACTTTCATCTCAAGGTAGCAAAGACTTGAAAATGTGAAGGATAAATTATTGGATTGACAGAATGAACATGGAAGGAAAATGTTAGTGGAAGGTGAAGGTTTTGATGAGGACTGAGTTTATTCTGGTCTAGGGCTGCTGTACTCTTCCCCTCCAGCAGGCTTAGGTTTCCAATCAGTGTTGGAGGTTTAAGAAGAGGCAAGATCTACTTTGAGAAGACATGCGGTCAGATTCCAATAAAACAAAAAGCCCTTCCTACAACCTAATCTTTGTTGTCTGTCCTTCCTTCCTTTCTTCCTTTCTTCTTTGTGTAATTTTTATTTTTGTTGTTGGTGGTGGTATTTTGTTTGTTCATTTGTTTTAAGATAGAGTTTCTCTGTGTCATCCTGGCTGTCCTGGAATTTACTCTGTAAACCAGGCTGGCCTTGAACTGAGATCTGCCTGAGTCTTGAGTGCTAGAATTAGAGTCACGTGCCATCACCGCAATATTTTCTTTCCTTTCTTGAGGAATGGAGTGATACTTGAGCACATTTTCAGAGTAATGGAAGGATGTCAGGATGGAGAATAATCATGAGGTGAATAAAGTCCAAAGCATAGTGACAGAAATTGCATATGATAGAGAAATTCTCGCAGTTGTTATAGCTACAAGATTGGGCTATAGCATGATCTGAATGTGTCCATAAAGAGTTATGAGGAGGATGGAAATATAATTGAGTCCTAAGATCCCATTTGATCTCACAGCCCAAACCAATGAAAATGACTCTGCGACCATTGTCAGCACTCAGCTGCACCTCACTGATGAAATTGCTGTAATCACACAAAACCACTCTGCTTCCACAGATTCGTGACTGGAGAAGATTTCTAATCCTTTGTATTTATATTTCATCAGATATTGCTAACTTCCTAATACATTTTTCCAAAAGCTATATGGGAGGAGAGTCTCATCACACTCATTTTCCTGGTGAAGTTCAAGAGGCCCAAGGAAAGCAAAACTAGGAACCCAACTTTTTCTTAAGAAGGCTCAATGCCCCAGTGTAGGGGAATGCCAGGATGGGAAGGCAGGAGGGAATGAGTGAGGGGGGGAACACCCTCATGGAGGCAGAAAATGGGGGACTGGGATGGGGGTTCCCAGAGGGGAAAGTGGGAAAGGGTATAACACTTAAAATGTAAAAAAAGAAAATATCCAATAAAAAATAAATAAAAATAAAAACAAAGAATCATTCTACTGGTAGTGTTCTAATTTTAATATTTGCTTTTACCTCTCTACTGGATCAGGAAGCACATTTTTAGGAAGATGTCAGTTAAAATTACATAATAATAATTCCAAAACAAACATCTACCCTTCAAAATATGGCTTTACACACCATTGAAGGATAAGAATTAGTTTTTATACTTTATAGATCCATTGATTCATTCATCCATTCACTGGGTGTGTGTGTGTTGCCACATGTAGAAGTTCATCTGCATAGAAGCATAGGTTTGTATATATGTAGAAGTCCAGGATTAATGCACCAAGCCTGTGCCTCAGTCATTTCTCCACTTTATATACGGAGCTATGTCTCTCGCTTGAGCTCACTGATTGGCTAACCCAGCTAGTGAACTTGCTACAGGGATCTCCTATCTTGACCTCATACACAGTGCAGGGTGGTAGTAGTCCAGCAAACCCTTCAAACATTTACATGGGTTCTAAGAATCCAAATCCTGGTCCTCTTGCTTGCATTTCAAGCACCACACCCACAGAGACTTCTCCACAGTACTTGAGGACTAGCCTTTCTAACAAAGAATTCAGCTTGAGGTTGGGGATGGTGATTCCCCCAGTTCTTTTATTATTGAGAAGAGATTTCACTGTGCTGGGTTTTTTGTTATTCCAAATGAATTTGCAAATTGCGATTTCTAACTCTATAAAGAATTAAGTTGGAATTTTGATGGGGATTGCATTGAATCTGTAGATTGCTTTTGGCAAAATGGCCATTTTTACTATATTAATCCTGCCAATCCATGAGCATGGAAGATCTTTTCATCTTCTGAGATCTTCAATTTCTTTCCTCAGAGACTTGAAGTTCTTGTCATATAGATCTTTCACTTGTTTGATTAGAGTCACACACATGCTCCACTATGTTCATAGCAGCCTTATTAATAATAGCCAGAAGCTGGAAGGAACCCAGATGCCCTTCAACAGAGGAGTATTACTCAGCTATTAAAAACAATGACTTCATGAAATTCTTAGGCAAATGGGTGGAACTAGAAAATAACATCCTGAGTGAGGTAACCCAATCAGAAAAAGACACACACATTGTATGTACTCACTGGTAAGTGGATATTAGCCCAAAAGCTCAGAATAGCCAAGATACAATTCACAGACCACATGAAACTCAAGAAGAAGGAAGACCAAAGAACGGACGCTTCTGTCCTTCTTAGAAGGGAAAACAAAGTACTCACAGGAGGAAATATGGAGACAATGTGTGGAGCAGAGACTGAAGGAAAGGCCACCCAGAGACTGCCCCATCTGGGGACCAGCCAATGTATAGTTACCAAACCCAGACACTATTATCAAGGCCCTGAAGTGCATGCTGACAGGAACCTGATATAGCTGTCTCCTGAGAGGCTCTACAAATGCAGATGTGGTTACTCTCAGTCAACCATTGGACTGAGCATGGGGTCCCCAACGGCGGAGTTAGAGAAAGGACTGAAAGAGCTGAAGGAGTTTGCAACCCCATAGGAAGAACAACAATATCAACCAAACAGACTCCCCAAACACCCAGAGCTTCCAGGGACTAAATCAACAACCAAAGATTATACATAGAGCAACCCATGGCTCCAGCTGCTTATGTAGCAGAGGATGGCCCTGTTAGGCATCAGTGGGAGGAGAGGCCCTTGGTAAAATAAAGGCTCAATGCCCCAGTGTAGAGGAATCTCATGGTGGGAGGTGGGAGGAAGTGGGTGCATGGGTGGGGGAGCACCTTCATAGAAGCAGGTGAAGGGGGAGGGGATAGGGGTTTCTGGTGGGGACACCAGGAAAGAGGAAAACATTTAAAAGGTAAATAAAGAAAATCTCCAATAAAAGAAAAGAAAAGTAGAAAAAGAATTCAAAAATGACAAAAATATAACAGGCAAAACTATAAAAAGTTCACCATCCACTTAATTTTTAAGAAAAGGTGTCAGACATACAGTTTCAACTGTAGTAGAGGGACTGCAGAGATAATCTCAACAGCTAGCACATACTGCGCTTGCATGGAACCAGAGTTTAGCCCCAGCACCCACATGGGGCAGCTCATGACTGCCTGTAACTCCAACTTCAGGCATGATCAGTACTGCTACTCTCCTCAGGCCTCCTAACTCACATGTACACACCCACATATGGACATACATACACATAGTGTGAAATGGTAGAAAAATTAATAAATCTTTTTAAAGTGAAAGAGACAAAATCCACATTCTAGAAAACAACTTGAATTTGAAAAGCTTAAGCTCTTTCTAAATTAATGAAGAATTTAATGGATTTCCAATCAAACTCCAATGAAAGCATTTAAAAAGAAGCTGAAAGAGATATCCAGAAGTTCACCTTTCAGGAGAAACTAATTAAAGTAAATTTAAAAAAATGTTTCCCTGTGGAATTAAGCAGAGAAACCTATACTCCTTGCCTAGTTATTTGACATTAGCCATTCAGAGGGATTTCAAATGTCTCTGAATGCTGTATGCTTCCTTGAAAGTGAACAACATAATAACACCATTGTTGTCAGAGTTTACATCACTGAGTCCTAGTGTGACCATAAGAAATCAGTCTTATTTGGTGAATTATAAGAAATAATGCCTTCAAAACTCTTGGAATGTAGACAGACTGTTACAGAACAAATATGCACCAAAATCTCTTATCTATTGTCATTATTTTTATCATATATATATTTATCCATTTGCTCAGTAGCATAGTAATTGAGCAATACTACAATGTGGACCAATTTTTAAAACAATATTATTTTATCTAATATCATTGCAGCCACTATTTTGTGTGTGTGTGTGTGTGTGTGTGTGTGTGTGTGTGAGAGAGAGAGAGAGAGAGAGAGAGAGAGAGAGAGAGAGAGAGAGAGAACATGATTGAGTGTGTGAGTATACATACTGTGCACACACATGGGAGTCAATGGACAACTTTCAGGAGTCAGTTCTCTGTTGTTATATTTTTTTCCCTTACACTGTGAAATCCAGGGATCAAACACAGGCCACTGGTTTTGAACAGACAATACTTTTACCAGCTGAGTCACATACCTGGCCCAATGAGCCATTATTATGTTGAAGATATTATGATCACGTAGATAGATGAGGCCCGTATTTTGCATACAACACAGGCTCAGAGCAAAAATGGAATGCCACTAGTGTGTGGAAAAGTGTGTTAGATACTGGTAATTCTTTGAGGAATCTATTATATATAAAGACAAGAGATTCATATTTAGTTTCAGTCTTTGGAGCAGCAGGGAGGCCGCTTTGGTAGCGATAATCATGTTGAAGAATATCAGGTTTCAAGACAGAAAAATAACTGTCAGAATCTTCCTTTGGAAAATCAGTATAAAGCCAGGGTAGAGAATAACAGAAAAAATAAAACCTGTAAACAGTAAACAGATATGTTAAAACCTGGATCTGGAGAACTCTTAGGCACAGAACAAGAAATTCAAGGGAAAACAGCTAAGTAGATCTCTATATTAAGCTATATGCAAAAATTAGTTTCAGAAAGAGCTAAGGATTAAACATAAAACAAGAAAATACCAGAGAAAAGAATAGACAATTATTTGATTTTAAAATAACGAAAAGTTTTATATGCATAAAACTAAAGGCAGAAATCCTATGTAACAGATAGATCTATGCTAACCCTATAGCACTTTAAAATATGTGCACTAAAACCATCATAAATCAGAGTAAGTATCCATCTAACAATGGACATAAACTCTGAAAAAGCTATGAAAATCATTTAACTATGTGTTAAAATGTGTTAATAATTTATAAGTGAGAAATATTAAATATGCAAATTCAAATGAAAATATAGAGGTAGGAATTAAATACATAATTCCATAGATAAAAAGTATATAAAGATAAATGAATGACAAAGATAAATCCTTATAGCCAATAGACATGAAAAATAACTTCTAGTCATTAAAGAGGTAGAAAAATAAAAGGAATCAATTTCTGGTTATTAAATTCATAATTTCAAGAAGAATTATAAATTAAGTGATGATGAATATCAATTATCCAACACAATGGGATTTGAGTTCCTCTTGAGAGCCTTAGAGGGTGTGAATAAGAGTGTAAATTGGAATACAAAATGGAAACTGCAGGACCTCCCTGGAGGTTAACAACCTTAAAAAAAGATGGATACAGGCTTAGCCTATTTACATCATCCCTGCACCTCAGAGTGAGACAACAGTAATGTAAAAACATCAGCGAATACTTATTCACAAAGTACCTGATTACAAGACACACCATTAGTCAACCAAAGCCAAGCACTGAAGCTGTACAGTGAAGGGATGTATCTATGCTAAAGACAGAGGGACAATTAAAAGCCTCAGCATGTGTATAAAAGTGTGACTAGTTGATATGTGAAGGTGACTAGTGCTGGTATATTTAACCCTTACATGTTTTAATACCATCACCCTTTTTTAAACGATCATATTAATATATAGAAAAGGATAATTGCTATTTAATGTAAGCAGCATTCTCTATCCTAGAATCTTTCCCACTTAAAAAATGTCTCGTTCTTCCCTTTTCATTAAGACAAAGTATTAAATAATTTGTTCTCTCCTTCTTCAGACAGCCTCTGCCAAAAACATATAAATCATTATGTGAAAGCCTCTCTTGTATCATACTAGTGACAGCCATAGATACATGTAACGAGATATATGTTTATCTTCCAAAGAATTTTAGGAAGGAAAAAATAAGATAGAGCAACACTTCTATATCAATAACAATGAGGATACAAATACTACTTCATTCACTCTGAATGAAGATACAGTCTCATTAGTATAGGAATGGCACGGGAGGAGCATGTACAATAGCTTCCGGAAGGCCATGTGATGGGCTGGTCTGTGACTATAGTGTTATGACTTCAACCACAGAATTCACCTTGCATGAAACTCATATTATTATGAGCAATCTCACTGTGTGAATGGGTGTATTTTGCTTGGAATGAAGCTAAAGCAATGTGCTTTCGAAAGTCTCCCATTCTCCTCCCAAAAAACCCTCTGTAAAACCACAAGGCACTTGACCAAATGTTGTTTCACTTTCTCCATGAAGTGCATGAAAATGTTGATGGGGCAAACAAATGAGCCAAGAGACTTCTCTGATGTCAAGTACAATTCTGGCAGAAAGCCACCAAACTGCCTTCACAAGGTACTCACTGAGCGAGGAGATTTTTTGCAGCAAAGAAGCCCCAATTGTCTGAGCCTATTAATTCCCTTGTAGGCCAAGTACATCAAATTCAATTCAGGATTATTTCAACAAACCATCTTGGCAGGTAAACATTTCTGCAGAATAAGGCTTTTTCTTGCAATTGAAAACTGAATTGTATGAGCCATGCTGAGATAATATTGATAAGAATCAAACAATAAAGAAATTCCGTGCCTGTATATCCAGCTGCCCGACTGTTGATAAAGACTGGTGTAATTTGAAGAGCCTAAATATGCTATTTGTAAAAACTTTCTGCATGTTTTCCTTGAGCACAGCATGATATGCCAGTGCTATTTTTAGGAGTAATTTTTCAACCTTTATGATTCACCCTATACACCATCCATTTAAAGAACACATATCTGAAGTCAGGGGCCCCTTCATTCCAAATCCGTTAGCTGAGATCTCTCAGGAATGATTTACTGTCATCCTAAGTTATAAGCAAGACAGCTTGAAAGCACTGCTTTTGAAGAAATGGGCCAACCAACTGAAAATAATATAAATGATAGCATCTAAGTTTATCTTGAAACTTTGTGTTGTATCCCCATGTGTGGTGCCCCATAAAAGCACCAAAAGTTCTGCACAGTTATCAGTATTTACCTTTTGAGTATTCTCCCACCTCCATGTTCATCAACACTTTCTATTTACCCTCCTTCAAACAGCCCCATACTCTGTCTCCCCCCAATATATGTAGCCCCTCCATAGATATATGCCTTAGCTTTCAAGAATTCCACCTTTCATTATCTTACCCTCTTTCACTTCTGCATCTCTGAGTAGTCACCTTTTCTCCTGGAACAATTATGCTATTCTTGGAATTTCAGTAAACAATTATTTTGTCTTTGTTGTTGTTGGGGGACAGTTTCCTCCCCTTCCCACTGCCAATCTTGATGGAAAGTCCAGGTGGTTGTCCTGCTCAAACTAACTCAAATTGAAGCCCATGGTACATCGGGTCTTAGTCTCTCTTCAGAGGTTGAGAATTTTGATCGCAATAACTCAAAGGCAATGATGGAATTTGTCCTTTCTGTCCTGGTAATCATCACCTGGCATGACTGCCAACTGAGTCATATCCAGAACCTGTGTTGACCATGTTTTCTCAACATGGTTTTCATAATTTTATTCTGATTTAATAAATAATTGTTTGATGGCATTACAATAATTTTCTTCTGACACAGTCATATAATACTCATTTTCAATAAAACACAAATCCAGAAAGCTTAAGGTTTATTGATTTTGCCCTAGGAAAAAACCCTGTGAAAATTGGATAAATGCATACTATCAAAAATCATTTAATTGTAATGCTCAGTGTTATGTGCTAAGCACACAGTGGGGTACTATCATTCATACCCAGGTATTGGACCATAGCATGAACTCTTTCTTCTACCATATTTACATTTGGGATAACACTGAAATGTATTTTTATTAAGCTTTGGGTCCCTCAGACATTCCAAATATTTCCAAGTGATCCAAATCTCAAGTTGCAGAGCTGAAAAAAGTGGGGTTGAGAGACTATCTCACTCATTCTAAGGGCCAGAGCCACTTCCCAGGTCACATAAGAGGTTAACAACTGCCTGTAATTCTAGCTCCAGTAAAGTCCCATAGGGTGAAGACTGGCAGAGGATACATGTGTTTTCTTTATCAATGGCATTTATAGCTAACTTCAGTAGGAATATTCCTTTAGGCTGTAATATAAGGGAAAATGGACATAATATAATAAGAAGTGATAATTTGGGTTAAGGATTGGAGGGCAGGGTCAAATAAGCCATATAGGATGGAGTTAGCCTACACTAAATATCATTTGAAAAAGTCATATAAAAAAACTCCCACTTCTTAAAATGGAATTACCCCTAATAGTTCCCTTGCTAAACTCTATGGGAGAGCAAATAAAATATCTAATATTAAGAACAGGCTATCTCTGTTGAAGTTGTTGGTCATGGAGGTCCCATAGACTCAAAATATTATAGGCTATTGCTCTTACTCTTTGTTACCCTTCAGAACCTGACAGTTCTACCACATAGCTGAAGGCCTCCAAAATTGGAGTCATAAATTAAGCTAGAATTGATCTGGAAGTTTGATCCCTAATAACTAGCTTTCATGATGCTAGAAGGTGTTATGCATGCAACCAGAAATGAAAAGCAACCACCAAATACTAGCTTCAAACCCTTCAAGCTACAGGAATATCTGACCTGGCAAGATTGCCCACCATTGCAATAATGGGATGAATGTTATGGGTGTAACCAACCACTTTCTAATTAGACTTAAGGCCTACTCCACAGGAGAAAACTTGCTCTTGGCAGTTTTTAGGGCTAAGAACCTGTGAACAGACATGTCACAAGTCCTAGTGGAGAACTTTCGACATTACTCAGATAATAGACTGCAGTACTAAAGAGACTCCTAACAAGTTCTTCTAGCACTTATATATTAGTGCCTCTCTCATGCCTCATGAGAGAAACATCTTTTGCACTTTGTGGCAATTAATGCAAGGATCCGCAAGTGATCAAAGTGCACAGGAGAAAGGACTTCAGATTTCTCAGCCCTAAACATGACATTTATATAATAGTTCCTCTTCCCAAGGCTCAGAGATCATAGTGGAAGTGAGAACAGGAAGAGTTAGAGGCAGCAGATAACTACAGGGTAAGAGTGTTTGTCCAACATGAGAAGGTTGTTGCACATATGAACTCACAGTGGTTTGGGCACCATGCAGAGAGTCTGCCCAAACAAAGGAGGAATCACCATGGAGAATGGAGGTAGGTATGAACTCCCACTCCTGGCTGAGGAACCATTCTAATTAGTAGCTTCTGGGAGAGTTAGATTTCTTTAATTGTATGGGATGTTCCAGTGGATGGCCACACAGCAAAGAACATGTAGGAAGTACTAATGGGGTTCAATGTTTTTCATTTCTAAGCAAAACTTAAGACACAAAATTGGGTTGGTATGAAGTAGTGATGTACCTAGAACGGGATAGGGGATGGAGATTAATGACCATAATAAAAAGTATGAAATTCTTAAAAATTAAACAAAGTAAAATAAAATGTAAAATATATCTCTCTACATAAATAAGCTTTAAGAAGTCAAATATTATACATATATAATTATTCTATATTTTATATTTTTGATCCTATTTCAAATGTTTTGTCAGATGTGCCACAGTGTATCCAGAATCAGGATTGCTTGATTTCTGCCTGATAGCCAAGCTTGTATATGACATAAATATTACGAACAGAAAAACATTATAAAAACATTGGAAAATTAATAGTGTGCCACTTGGAATACGACAAAAGAAAGATATGATAATTAAATTTCCAAGCTTCAGGGGGAACTAAATAACTCAAAACATAAAACATAAAATTCTCTTTTGCATCTTAAATCAGCATGGGACAAATTACTGTCTTAGCATATTTATCATAGCTATTTTCAAAATACAGTTAACTAAATAACTGGAATAATCCCAGAATCCATTGCCAATACTGACACATGCAAACACAAACACACACATGCACACACACACACACACACACACACACACATGCACACGCACACACACACACACACACACACACACACACACACACACACACACACACACAGCATTACCTCATAGGGCAGTGGAGACCTATACTCTAGATGGATTTTGTATGAAGAAAAGACTTCTTAACATTTATTTCTACTTTCAGCAATCTATCTAGAATCATTTTCCTCTTTAAATGAACAGAAAATATAGGCTTTCCAACTCCTCCTTTATCTAGAGGCTGAGGTTATCCTAACCACAGTGAAGACATCAAAGAGCAGTCGCATCAGAAAGTGATCTTGTTTCACCTTCCACCACCAATCTCAATGTGATTTGGAAAAACCATTGGGGCTTTAAGTCCCTTCTTTAATTCCACTGATATCATCATTTACTCTTCCAACTCATGAGGGTTTTTAGGTAAATATTGGCTTTAATTTAAAAAAAATTAAAGGTGCTGAGAGAAAATATATACCATCCGATGAACAAAGCCATCCAGCCAATCAGGTAGTCTGCTAATCTTTGGCCTTGCTTTTGTGAAATGGACTAGAAAACCTGACCTGTCAGTTTACTAAGAGAAGATCGATCTTTCAGGAGTAGCTCACATTAACTGAGATATGAAACTTCTTTATAAAACCAGAATGCTTCATTGCTGTTTTGCACAAACATAAACATACACCAGAACCTCAGAAAATTTTACTTTCTTCATATTTCATAGGTGTACACGTATTAATCTAATATGACCTTGTATTCAAATACAGTCACATTTGCAATAAGTATAGCCTAACCTACTCTCTAGAGCAAAAATTCCAATTCCATACATTTTCTCCAAATGCATTACGGTATAATGAGAGTGTGCATTATACATTTTGAAGTGCTCGTGACCAAAAGAAAATAGTTATTTGCTTCCTTTTACCTGATGAGAAGGCCATGACCCTTAAGATTAATGTTATCACCAACTAAATTAGCCTTTATGCTTGATAGTTCCCCAAATCTCTGCATTTTAATATCTTTGTGAATGAGTGACCCATGATGCAGTTGGAGTTCAACCCCCAATTCAGCTGTTTATATCTTCTCCCAGGGCTACCATAGGTAAAGTTGGGGTGTTGGTACTGTGGTATATGGAAAAGGAGCACCGATGTTAGCTTTCAACTATACCCAGTCGTCCCACAGGCCCCAGTGTCTGTATGTCTCCAGGTAGAAGTTTTCTGAATGCAAACATATATTATTTCTATGAAATATGTACAAGATGTTAGTGTACTTCTGACATGATGCTTATAGAGTCAATCACTATAGACTTGGGCCATGACCTGAACAGGTAGCATTTGGAAATATGTCTGTGTCAGTGAGGGAATAAAGGAAGGACAGACAGGCATACAGAGAAGCTAAGGTCAGGTGGGTTGTAGGCAGTTTAATAAGGTGGCACCACCTACGAAACAGCAGAGAGAAGCCGCAGCATTTTTCTTCCGTAGAGCACTGAGGGAGGGGCTAGCTAGTCTCTGTAGAAGGCTTCTGTAGGTGGATGGTGTCAGGCTGTGAATATCTAGAGGGAAGAAACTGGTTTTGGTAGTTTTTATACACTGCCGATATTCACATTTCCAACCAGAGGAAGGCTGTGGCAGTACCAAGCCTAGCCATATGCAGAATGCTTTGTCAGTTTCCCCTGGGTCCTTAACACGTTTGGCCTGTGGCCGTGGTGCACATTCACTGAGGGTTTCATTTGCTCTTGACACATTCACTTCCTCAGCACCCTATAGGGGAGGGATTGGAACACTGCCTTTGGTTTTGTTTATTTGTTTGTTTGTTTTTGCTTTTTAGCATTTTACTTATTTCCTTTCTCAAAGCCAATCGCACTCTCAGTTTTATTTCAACGGTTTTGAAACTCACACAAAGCAGAGGGAGTCCTTATCTCCTTTGTCTGCTGAACTCTTTTTCCCATGTAAATTAACAGATACAAACTCAAGCAAGAGTGATGCCACATTACCCTGTGGCATCCAAGCTACAAGAGTTAATAGATATTTAAGAAAACTATTAAAGTAATTATCTCCACCAACAAAGTCTGAGCCCTAGGCCAAGCTGAAGTGCCTCCCCCTCACTTCCTCCCTCCTCCCCTCACACACACAGAGCGATATCTACAGAAACAGATGTGCAAAACGCTGCAGTGCTAGGGAAAGTGAGCCCACTGGGAGGCTGGAGGGAAGAGTGAATGAAGAACATACAGAGACATCAAATGAGCAAGCGGGCTTCGTAATGAGCTGTTTGATGGAGCTTGGAAATTTAATGAGGGACGTGAAAAATCACTTAATAGCTGGTGGGGAGGGAATCTAAAGATAATTTAATCCAGCCACTTCATTTTATCATGGGGAAAATGAAGATGCAGGCTGAGGACATGACTTCCCTGAAGTCGTACAGCTCTTTTGAGACACGTCTGGAATAAGCTTGACCATGCCACCCTACCACTTAGGTGCCGCTTGTCCATACAGGATACTAGCTCTAAAGTTTGTCCTTTTGTTAAAGGTGAAAGAAAATTCATTCCCATTAGGTCCATTAAATGACCCAGAGTCTATCTGTTTACGATAGAATATAGAAGCTTCGCTCCATATCCAACAGCATCAAACTGTTACTCACAGACTTCAGGCATAATAGCAGGAGTGAGGCTGCTAAGTACTATCACGAATAGTCCCGACCCTTCCAGCCAGCTCACTCAGAGTCATGTCAAACACAATACAGTACTCCTCTCTCTCCTCCTCTCCCTCTCCTCCTGCCTCAGCCCCTCCCTTCTCTCACTCTTCACAATAAATAGATTCAGAAAAAGAATGTCTTTGCCACAGGTGACCTATGCAACATTGTTTCACTCCTAAGAAACAGGAATATTGACGTTCTCTGGAGGGAGAAGTAGATTCCAGCAAGTCGTTTAGAATCCTTACCTGTTAACACATTTACATGTTATTTTGAGCACTCTCTGACATGTGTTTTGTTTTATATTCCTACTGCAAACCTGTATCTCTTAACGAAGTCTCCCCTTCGCTTTACTGCTCACTGCTATCACATTTATATTGCTGAGGACTGGCTTTTGAGTGGCACCTTTACTCTAAAACCTGCAATAGCCCCAAATCTATGTGCTAGCTTATGAAGTATGCATGGTTCATAAACTGTTGGGATCTACCATTCTGATATCAGACTTCATCTTTGTTAATTTTTGATCTAGCTCACTTCCTATCCATCGCATATACATTAAAATGGATCATGTCTTCCCCAGCATTTACTGTATGTCTGCTGTGTACCAAGTGTACTGCAAAACACAGAAATTTAAAATAAATCATAAGAGGTATTTGAAAGGCTTGTTGAATAACTTGAGTGATATGGATAGACATTCAAACCGATGGTGCTAGTCTAACACAGACTGACACAGCAGAAGTGGCCAAATTGCAGCATGCATAGAGACATTCTGAGACTGTAGTTGGCTTGTTGTGGGGCCAATCTGTCCTTTACAACCTTTGTCAGCCTGTAGATGACAGTCAAATTCACATATCAAAGACGTCACTGTGTATGTTCAGATTTCCCAAAAATGAGAACGTTTCTAATAATTAAGTATTAAAAAACCCCATAAACTTAAATTTTTCTTCTAAAATCTTGAAAGTTTATGCATAGAAGAACCAGAGAAGCAGAAAATAATTGACATAATTCTAAAAGTGATTTGAAAGTCCTTAGAGGCAAAGACGTGGGTTCTATTCATCCAACTATATAAGTTCTAACTCAAATTCTCTTGAACTCTTAGCTAAAGTTTGAACGTTTGTTTTGCTTTGTTTAGGCAGGCTGTGGGGTCTACAGTTTGAACAGGAAGGGAAAAATGGCAGAAGTTTGCTGGTTTGAATGGCAAAAAGAAAAATGAATACTGCAAGGATTATTATATGATGCTAAAAACTGAGATGATTATAACGTAAAAAAGAAAAAAATCTGTATCTAACAAAGAAGGTTATAAGAAAACCAAGTTACTCTAGGCAGACTCATGAAGAATATGTAGCAAGCAAAAGAAGAAAAGGAAGGAGGGAAGAAAGGAAAGAAGGAAGGAAGGAAGGAAGGAAGAAAGAAAGAAAGAAAGAAAGAAAGAAAGAAAGAAAGAAAGAAAGAAAGAAAGAAAGAAAGAGAGAAGAAGGGGGTAGAAAGACCAACTAGTCACAGGGTGCCTTCATCTACTGGTATCTCAGGACTATTAAGAGATGAGCAGGTTAATATGCTGTCTCTAAACAACAATTATCTTGTAATTACTGACATCCCAGATGTGAGATTCTTAAGTGCAAAGGCCTTATCAAATTCATTTTCATGTTCCACAATGTTTAACACTCTTTTAAGTACGTGATAGGCACTCAGGACTATTTGTCGAATACGTGTTTAATAAAAGAACAAATAGTTACTGACACGGCTGCAAACAATGCTCCTGAAGAACAGTAGCTGGTAGCTCCCCAGGCCTGAGATACTGCCTCAGCAGTGTTTTACCCTCCCAGCTAGTGCAGCAATAAATCTCCAGGCAAATCTAGCCTACAGTGCACCCGCGACATTTATGTCTACTATTTCTCTAATCCTCTATATAGAAAGGGAAGTAAAAGATGTCGACTGTTGCTTCAAACAAGCCAAGAAGTAGAACGCTCCAAAAATGTTGCTGGACTCGGGGGAAAAAATTCACAAAGCTTAACAGCGGCAGCCACTCTGGAATAAGTTCACAGTGTTCAGCGGGTTCAAAGGCAGTCACTGTCCCAGGTCTCTGAGGAGACCATGTAAAAACACTGCAGGTAGTGGACTGATCTGCTCAGCCTGTATTTACTGCTCTGTGTGGCCTTCTATTTTAAGACATGAAAACATTCTGTAAAGGAGCATATTATCCTGGAGAGTTAGCTGGACTCTTCCCTGTGCTGAGAGAGTAAAGCATGAAGCCAGATGGCCTATGGCAATCTAAGTTGACCCCACTCCCAGCCCTGACCAGAGGGTATTCACAAAGAACACTAGCTTCTACATTCAAAATATCAGCCAGACTAAATCAAACAGTTTTAGGGCCAAAGGGAGCCCTCCAGTCAGCTCAGGATGATGTTTTTCAAGCTGTTTTGGTCATAACATCCTTGCTTCATATAAAAAAAATTTTCATACCTTAGTACAACTAAATAAAACTTACTTGGGGAAGGGAGACAAAAAAGTTCAAGCAGAATCGCTATGGTCTCCAGAGCATAAACATTGATTTTTATATAAGGAAGAGATCTATAAAAAGTAAACAACTGTGCTGCCACTTCATAGGTAAAACTATAAGAGCACAATCTATTTATTCTTTGTAATATTATATGGCTATTATATTGGTCATATGCCCTTTAGAAAACAATGGGCACATTCAAAGTTGGCCAGCATAAAGAGCGGTAAATAATGACCCTATTTAAAAGATATGGGCAGAGTTTCCAAAGCTCCTAATGCATAATGCAATACCCCAGGGTTGGTTCTTTGGGCCTGAAAAGAATAGAATAATAAACAGTCACGTGAAAACACGAGGAGAGCATCAGGTAGATAGGACCACAGTAAGAGAGCGAGACTGTAGCTGAACAACATACCTTGCCACGGGCAATCTTCAGAAGAATAACCTAGAGGAATGTTTCCACCACACCTTTTCCCTCTTCCTCTCTCTGATTCTTTCCGCGTCTACTATAAGCCAAAATAACTAGACACAAGAGAAATAGGGGGCTCAATGTATCAGTCACTCTCTTAGAGCACAGAGCAGTATGGAGAGCATGTGTGTAAGGGAAAGCTGGCATGATCTGCTATCATTATCTAGTGCCAGCTAGAAACCTGATTAGCCAGGTGTCTGGTGGTCAAATCTATATTCTGGGTCAAAATACTCTTGTGCACTTCAGTTTCACTTTATTTTAACACACATAACTCTTTGGTAATAAAGCCAGTATGGATTAGGATTTATTTCCATGATTCTACAAATGTATTTTGTTGTCTGTTGTTCTATGAACTTGTTCTCTAATGCTGTTTTCAACTAGTAAGCAGTATGTTGAAATTTTGAGGCATATTTAATCATTTTTAAGATTTTAATTTATTGTTATTATTCTTAATGAGTGTATTGTTGGCATTTGGCAAGGATACAGGTAAACAGATGCCTGCAGACATGTCTAATGGCCCCGCAGTTGGGGATACAGGTTGTTGGTTTCAACCTGCCTGATGTGGTTTTTGGAATTGAACATGAGTCCTCCAGAACAGCAGTGTATGCTCCTAACTGCTCTGCCATCTAACTGGCTCATTATTTTTCCTTTTTAACAGAAGTACAGGGCATCATAATTGTCCTAATGTTCTTTATCACATCAAGGCCATGCTTTAATAAACATTAAACATTATTCCAACATTTTAGTTCATCTACATGCACAGCAGGTAATTTCCACTATATTAAATGTTTAACACACCAAAAGAACTTAGCAAATGTGTAGAACTCTATTTCTTAACCTACATGTGTAGGGAACAACCTGTTGGGTCATACTTGATGACAGATGACAATTTTTAACCATTGTCCCACAGTCAGTGACTCATAAATGAGTTGGCACATAACAAGGCTTCTATTCATACTGACAGTGAAAGCACAGAACAAAGACTTAAGAACTCAATCCTGAAAATCCAACACATTGCTTGCCAATGAAAAAAAAAGTATTCAACAGAAATTAGTCACTTTTGTGACAGATAAGAGAAAATAAATGCATATACAACAAAATACCTGTTTGATCTAAAGGACAAGGCTATCCTTAATTCTTTAAACTGTTACAAGAATGAATGATTCTGATTTCACAGTGAAACTCTTTCAATGCACATTTGTCATTGTCATGGGTTCACACAGAGATTCTGGAAGAAACCTGTGGGCAGCGTTTAAGCCACAAAACTCCTTTGTTTCCCTTCCAGGAAAATTTAAAAAAAAAATAATGTGAGCAGGGTTGACAGAACATGGGCTTTACCAGAAAATGAAGAACGATATGAAGTTTCTGTGGAAAACTGCGCAGAAATTCCCCTCAGCTGATACCTCACCCCTTTATAAGAATCACTCAGTGCTGTCCCATGAAACTGCCAATCAAACAAGAGTCGCCATGATACATAAGATCCAAGCAGACCACCTCCCACCTGCTAAACTATCGCCATCTACCCATTCTTCTCCAAGATTTCTCATTTCACCAGTGTAAATAATTGCATGTTCTTTGCCTGATTCCAAAGTCAGAGTAGGAGTGCCACATAACCAAAAGCCTAAACCAATCTTGCTACTGGAAAAGATAATATTCAATTTCCAAGTATCATTTTTTAACTCACTGAAGCAATGACGAAGCCCTGCGCACTGAAATCAGACTACTTCTCTCCCATTATCTTTTCTGGTAATCATAATAAAACTATCAGATTTTCTATCAGCTAGGAAGAGCAGAAACTAACCACAGTCTTTAGTGTGTTGTGTGTTGTAGAGACCTGTATCCAGCTCTAAAATTATCTCCTGTAATAAACCCAGGGCTCATGCTGTTCATTACAAGCCTGGTGCTCTTGGGTAACTGTCCCTTAATGAGTGATTACAGAACACAATGTTGAATTGCAAGCACAAAAATTAAAACTTAATTCTGGAAGAGAAGAGGCACTGACTGGAATGGTAGACGGGTAGAATTTAGAGAATGAAAGGATTCAGGCATTAGTTAACATAAACTGAGTAAAAAGAACCAGATTAAAATTCACTGTAAGTGAATAGGGAAGATAGACAGAGCAGGCCCCAAGTCATGAGGATTCTTTCACAAGTTTTCAGTGTTACCAGTGTACAGAAGTGATCTGCAAGCAGTGTAAACTAGACTTGAAATTTTAAACATTGATCTTTCCCTGGTCCAGCAAACATATCGTTTGATACTCATGACACTGGTCACTAACAGTTTCTATAGCTTCAATTCAAATACAGATCATCAGAATAACAACCCACCATGTGTTGCTAACCTATGTTGTATGGGTTAAGGTTATCAAATGTATTTGTAAATTAAGGTACTATCAATTTGCCAGAGGTTTCCCATAGTAAGTTAAGGGGTAAAGAGGCACATATATACATGCATATATAGATACATACAACATACATGGATACATACATACATCATTTTATATATTTCATCTCAAAGTACATTTGTTAGGAAAAACTACTATTAAAAGTAGTCAGCATACCAGAAAAGTTAGTGCTAAAATGATTTTGGTATTCAACAGTACCCAGTGAGCTATGGATTCTTGGCAAATGTATATAAAAATGAGAGATTTCTTATCCAAATATAGATGGGATTGAAACAGATAATCTTCTAGATCCCCTTGAGCTCTCTGTAATTTTTTCCCTCTGTGTTCAGTAAATGCTCTTGGGATGGTTTTCATGTATTTAGGCTTGAAGTAGAACAAAAGGAGAATAGAGGAAAATTTATAAGAAAAAAAATCCTTAAAGTAAAATTCTACATGATCCAGAAGCCTCATTAATGGGTATATAGCCAAAAGGAAAAAAAACCAAAGAGTTACCTACACTACCAATTTTATTAATAAAAGTTGCTTGTGAAATGTATTTATTGATTTGTGAATGATAAATACTATTATTCAACCATAAAATAGAACAAACTCTTTCAGTCTTTTAATGGAGTAGCCATAAAACAAAATAAAACCATGTCATTTTAAACAGTATAGAAGAACCTGGAAGACTACATATTACAAGAAAAGAAAGACAAATATCATATGCTCTCACCCTTCAGTGGTGGCTACAATGTCTTAAAGAATAAAAACATGGTCATCATCGGTGGAAAAGAATAAAAAACATGGATGAAAAAAGCTTGAGAAAGAGGAAAAAATTAGATTACAAGAATCATTCTTAGAGTTCCTCTTTATAGTAGGGAGATATTTGTCACATATGACAAATTTATGACATTTTAAAACAACTAAAAGAATATCTTGAATTTTCTCAGTACAAAGACATAATAAATAAATAGCTAATGACTTTACTCTTGGATACTGTACAGTGTGGTTAATAAATATGAAACATCAATTAAAAATTGAGAAAAATATCATACTTACCCTGAAAAAATGACTTAATTATAGATTAACAATCCATATATATATATATATCAGTTTTATTCCACAAATCAAATTGTTAGTTAACATTCTCATTTTAGAAGATAATGGAAAATTTCAGAATATTGAAGATGCATATAAATAGCTTAAACATTCAAAGTAATTCAGTAACCACTTTCATTATGTTAGCCAGGTAATAGAAGTGATTACCTTTTTGTAGGAGTGGGTTAAGAATGTAATTGGAATCTACTTCTCCGTAAAGTATTGTGATGGACATGATAACAATAAGGAATAAAACAGATGATTCCAGTGTTAGGAATGAAGGAAGGAGCCCTAAGGGTTGATCAGTAGGATTAATTTAAAGCATGAAATAAGCATGGGCTCAGCGGTTAGGAGCTTTGAAGCTCTTCCCAAGAATCTCTGCTTCCATATCAGATTACTCATAACTGCCTATAACGCCAGATCCAGAGATCTGAAAATCTCTTCTGGCTTCCATGGGCACCAACACTAAAATGCACATGCATGCAGACAGTCACATGCATATATTCATGAATAAAAAATATTTTAAAAAATCCTAAAAATTTCTCATTCTAGTGATGCCTAACAGGAGTGAGTACTAAATATCAGGCTTAGTGGGGATGGATATGGCTCAATTTTAGAGCACTCACCCAGCATGTTCAGGGCCTTACGTCAATCTCTCGCACCACAAATGTATATAGGTGTATGTGTGTGGGGAGGGATGTCTGTGTGTGTCTGTGTTTATTATATAATAGAGTTCCTCCTCCAACACAAATTTAAATGTGTATTTCTAAACCATAAAGGTTCAGTGGAATTCTGCTCTTATAAATAGCACCTTCTTGTTAATAGGCGACTAGCAAAATTAAGCTTTTAAAAAATAGTTGAATTAATGAAGACAAAAATGGGCATTAAAATATAAATGCTCCTATATGATTAATGTAAATAGCATGTATACTTTAAATTAAATTGAGCTCTTAAAAATAAATAATGGGGGTAACTTATAAAATAAGATTTAAAAAATTCCCCAATCTATTATTATCATACAATAGAAATTCTCATTTTCTAGGGGAAAAAGTGACCTGATTTTCTTTGGACAATATTTCCTAGATAACTTAACTTCTATAAACTATATCAACAGAGGGTCTATTTAAATATTGTATGTGATAGAAAAATGCAAATCACCGACACTCATTCCCTCCTATATGCATTCATTCAAAAATACTTCTTTAAGCATTTATTCTTCTTAATATATAGAGAATATACTTCTTTATGAACAGGGAATAATGTTCATTGATGATATGAGACATGAAATAAATATAGAATTCCAAAGAATTTCAATGAGTGCTGGCACAAGGCAAATGTTCAACCAAATATCCAAAATGACAAAGAATTGTATCTCGTCATGCATAGTAAAGGCTATAAGAGATTTAAATTGGTAATCAGTTGAAGTGACTAGGGACAGCTGTTAGTGAATTAAAAATTATGATATTGATGTTTTTCAAAGCTCATGGAGCAATAGAAGTTATAAGAAGTTTATCTGGAAAATTGACACAAGAAAATTCAGAGATAGGCAATTTCCAGGATTTGAAAGTCTTGGCTGTTGTAATGTATACTTTATGTTTACTTTTATGGTCTGTAATCTATTCCTTTCATTCAGGATGCATATGGCATTAAATCATACTATCATATTAGTACTGGAGAGCAGAAGGAAGCATAGACTAAGGGATAGAGTGCTGAAAACTAGGGAATGGTGTCATTCTTCATCCTGACCACAGCCAGATTCCATAACTAAGTACACCGCTCTCCTGGGAACCTGTGCATGATTCTAGCCCCTATCTCTGCATCATGTTCCATAAAGCCATGGCCAATCTCTGAGTTACTGTGGATCTTGAATATTCATACACTATTTTATTGTTGTTACTTTGGTTTAATCTTCACAAGTGATAGTCAGTTCTTTGCTTGGTACAAGTAAAGGAGAAAGAGAATTCCAGCTTGATCAAAATATATTTAGGAATTGTTTAACAATATATAGCAGTGTCTATATTATTTTAAAAGCATTAATTTTATAGGATTTTTATTGTTTTCGTGTGTGTGTGTGTGTGTGTGTGTGTGTCTAATATCTACTTGGGGGAAACTCTCTATGGTATGATGATGGTAATAGTCATGGAAAAGAAAGTAGAAAAAAGAGTGGATGCAGAGCTTAATTTAAGTAATATACTATGTTTTAACATTTGCATTGAGGGGTATATATCCTGGGTCCCATGCCATAACAGTGGGAAGAGATAAGAGGACAAATTTGTAGAGTCAGCACTCTCTTTCTGCCTCTCTATGTACTTGAGGGCTTGAACTGAGGTCACCAGGCTTGTGAGGCAAATGCATTTACCTACAGAGCCATCACGCTGGCCCATGTTGAGTTTTCCTTGTTGAGTTTTATTTTCATCAGATGTAAGCATTATTTTCTAGACATGACATGCTGCTCCACGCCTTTAGATAGTCTAGCCCTTTCTTCTGAAACTCTCTGATACGTATCCATCTACTAAGCCATAGACTACTTCTTCCAGGAAACTTCTCTAACCACCTTTTCTTATTGTTTCTATATTTCCTATCTCTTTAAATCTCTGTAACAGTACTCATCACCCATTAAATTCATTTGTCTCCTGGTTTCTATTGCCAAGCATAACTTTCCTCAACTTCATCCTACTAACTTTCCACAGAAACCTGCACTCAAGAGGATGAGCAATCGGGCGACATGAGTAAACAAGGAACTGATTAAATTGATCGTCAAACTTTTCACCATAGATTTGACCAGATTATTTTGTATCTTGATGTTGATAATTATGAAGCTCAACATTAAAAACATTACTGTGTGAACTCTCTGAATTTATTTATTGAGAAAAAAGTCCATTCAACTGTTTGTTTGTTTGTTTGTTTGTTTGTTTGTTTAGTTGGTTGGTCGGTCGATTGGTTGGTTGGTTGGTTGGTTGGTTGGTTGCTTGGTTGCTTGGTTGCTTGGTTGCTTGGTTGGTTTTGGAGGGAGGGGTTGTAGCATATATATGCATTTGTATAGGGGTATGCATGTGTATGTGAATGTGTCAAGGCATAGAGGCTAGAGATTGATGTCAGATGCCTTCTTAATCACTCTCCACATTATTTTTGAGCCAATCTTTCACTGATTTGGCTAGGCTAGCTAGCCAATGAACTCTGAGTATCTGCCCATCTCTGCTTCTCCAGTTTTGGAGTTACAGGCATATGTGTCACTGTGCCTAACATTTATGTAGGTACCAGGGATTCAAATTCAGGTAATCTTGTTTACCCACCAGACATTTTTTAATCAACTGGGACATCGCCTCAGACCCCTCAAACACAACGCTTCTTTTATAAAGACTATTATCCTACATGTCTTCTTTTTTTTTTATCAATAATCTTTTTTTATTAACTTGAGTATTTCTTATATACATTTTGAGTGTTATTCCTTTCCCGGTTTCCGGGCAAACATCCCTCCTCTCTCCCTTCTTTATGGGTGTTCCCTCTCCACCCTCCCCCCATTGCCGCCCTCCCCCAACAATCTAGTTCACTGGGGGTTCAGTCTTAGCAGGACCCAGGGCTTCCCCTTCCACTGGTGCTCTTACTAGGATATTCATTGCTACCTATGAGGTCAGAGTCCAGGGTCAGTCCATGTATAGTCTTCAGGTAGTGGCTTAGTCCCTGGAAGCTCTGGTTGCTTGGCATTGTTGTACATATGGGGTCTCGAGCCCCTTCAAGCTCTTCCAGTTCTTTCTCTGATTCCTTCAACGGGGGTCCTATTCTCAATTCAGTGGTTTGCTGCTGGCATACGCCTCTGTGTTTGCTGTATTCTGGCTGTGTCTCTCGGGAGAGATCTACCTCCGGCTCCTGTCGGCCTGCACTTTGCTTCATCCATCTTGACTAATTGGATGGCTGTATATGCATGGGTCACACCTACATGTCTTCTTGAGACTGCACTTTTTGAGTTGTGGAACCATGTTATCCCAGAGTCATGTTTAACATTGTAATAAAAGACTGGTCCTAGAGCAACCTCTCTAACCACAGAAGCCCTCAGTGCAGCTATGTAATATCTAATGATATCATGAGTGGGATCACCAGAAGGACTATTTAGTAGGGTGCAAGGTGAACTTCAGCTAAGTTCATCCTAGCAGCCTTTGCCCTTAGAACAACATGTACTTTTCTTAGGTTTCATAAAATTCCATTGCTCTTAGGAACCCTGAGGGAGAGCTTTATCACTGAGCCTTTCAAAATGAAGAAGTTGATAACCATGTGCTCAGTATAATAAACTACCAGCCAGTGGACATTACTGTTGGCAAGAGAATCTAAGCCATTACATCGCCATCATTGCTGTAACTAGCACCCAGTTTTATAAGCTTCTTTGATGATGAAGTCCCCATGAGTCCAGTCAACAACAGACAAACCCTAGGAACAGTAGGCATAATACTTCTTTCCAGACTCCAAGAGGGAATTCAGAGAGTACTAATGAAGTGAAGTGACTCAAGTCAATTCAGTGATGAACAAAATGAGAGCCTGGATTTTCAAATCAGCCCGTAAATGACTGACACTTTATGTCAGTAATGCTATAATGGAAAATAAACAACTTTGAAATGGGTAAAATTCACTGCAACCTTTTTAAAGGACAATTTGGAAGCATCTATCAAACTTGAAATGGGTATACTCTTGTTTAATTTATTCTAGTTTTCAGAATATTCTTGCCAAAATATCTCCATGCATGCCTGAGGGCTTACTTGCATAATATGCACCTATGAGGAAAAGGAAGGTGAGCCCAACATTCATCAGTAAAAGAATGGTGAAATATACTATGGTACATTAATAAGAAATATTATGGAACTCTCACAAGTGGCTTGGTTATGTCACTAACATGGATAGATAAAAATTTAACTTAGGATAAAAACCCTGAAGTTGTAGAATGCCTGCTTATTATGGTATGTGTATTCACACAGACATCAAGCAGCATGTACTAAAAATTAAAAGTAGGCCAGGCATTTGGGGCCTTGCATTTAATCTCAGCACTTAGAAAACTAAACAGACAGACAGTTAGATTCCTGTGCGTTTAAGCCTAGCCTGGTCTAAATAGGCAATTCCAGGCCAGAGAAGACTACAAAATGAGATCATGTCTCAAAAAAATTAGAAATAGATGTTGAATGGGAATAGGTGAGGAAGAAAACATGTACATTTTTATTATTTAAAATTTTAATGTTTAGTGTATGTGACCCCTCCACATTAGATTAAATGCTTTAGAAAGTATTTAAGCAATTTCTCTTTCTATTTGTCGACAATTTATACAGTTCATTCTCACTCATTGCTTAATGACAGTTTTCGTGTACTCTGGAAGGTAGACCAGATGTTAGTACCACTGCTAGAGTGACTACAAATCTGGAAGAGGCCGTGATCTGTCCAAGGTCACACTTGTCTAGAAGAAACATTAAGCATTGTTAATGAATTTGCTTCCTTAAACCTAAAAAGCAGGTAACATTCGTACAGGCTTGGCAGTTCTGGTTTTAATTAGCAAGTAATTGCAGGTTCCCAGCCAGTACAAAAACGTGCAAAGCCAATCCCTATGGGCTGGCTATATAAAAACCATATACCCGACCTATAGCAAAAACAGCTGTCAGTTATGCCAAGTCTCAGTTCTAAGGACAATGAAAGAGACTTCCCTCAAGCCCCTAGAGAGCCCTACTTTCAGAATAATAACCCTTTAAAAATGAATAACCCAGAAAATGATTTGCCCCAAATAAAAGTGTTTTAAGACTTCATGTTCTTTTACACCAGTTGCCATCTCTCTTTTTATTTTATTTTTTATCATTCACTTAAACTACCAGGCTGTTTGACTCATTTTAAAGGCTATTCTACAACATAAAAAGCTGATTCATTTTGAAACATTGTAAAATTTTTCAATGAACTAATGCAGCAAGTCTTATTCTGTGAGCAGCTAAAACAGTTCATATTTTTCTATTCCTTTCTTTTCCATCTTTCTTTCTTCTTGAAAACTGGATGCTCCAAAATGACACCATTGCTCCAAGAAAGTTGCTTCCCTTCAAGCAATGAGGATTCATCCCTCCATCCTTTATTTCTGCCCATTCAGCTCTGTGTGTCGTCTGTGCACACCCAGAAATATGAAACTTCCAGCAGCATCATTTACTAGCTCTGAAGGTTGGACAATGATCATAAACCCAATCTGTGTGGTATCTTCATCTGTAAGGACACTAATAATCCACTTCACAGGCATGTTGGTGAGTATTAGCACAGTGATGTATCATACAACAATGCCTCTTAATAAAAGCTCTGGCATCGGTGGTGGCACTAACAAAGAGTAGCCGCCATTGCCCTCACCATATTTTGATGCCCTCAAGCACCTCTACTCACTGTAAAATTTAAGATGCTTGACTATTTGTGGCAGTCTTCTTTCTCTGGATTCATTATAATAGGAATCTCCTTAATTCAACGAATATTTTCCCGAATGTGAATTCCAACCTTCAGCAACGAATTTCTGGGTTCAGGAAATAAAATACTTCATTGTACTATTTCAAGCCCCTAAAAGTAGATATATTCATAAAACATTTCACATAATGATTCGTGACACCAAACTCTGCTGTTAGAATTATCACCTAAAATTCTTGGCCTTCATATTCAATGGCTGATCAAACTCAGCAAATCCCAAAACAAGGGTCTCTATTTTCCTTCCCCATTATTACCTTCTATATTTTCTCTTCTGCTCAGACAACCCAAACTTGAATGATAGATTATAGTGGACACATGAACCTTTCAGTCTACTAACTTACAGTTTTTATTCATGCGTTGCTACATTATTTCAAATTTTCAACAGTTTCAGCCTAGATAATCACAGCAGCTCTGGACTTCTGGCAACAAATGATGCTTCGTAAATTTTTAATATACAATCTAGTAGACCCATGGACTCTACGCACCACTTATACTCTTTAAAGCAATGCTTCAGAATTAATAGTTACCCAACCAATGGCAGACCCCTGCTTCATATTAAGAATGTGTTTACAATATGATCTCTCTCATCATTAACCCCCTTTTCTTGACAAATTCAGAAATATTAGCATCACTTATGAATGAGTCATTCGTATATTTCAAAACTCTTAACTGGAGTCTTCCTTTTTTGAGACAGCAAATCTGACACTCAATATATGGTAAGATACTTATTTCAATTCCCTAGAAATTTAGCATCCCTACATCCAGTGCTCCCCTTGGCACCTTACTACCTACCTAAAACTTTACTACAGTTTTTCTGACCAAACTGCTCAGAAAAAAGAGCATCTGATCAAGCTTTTCATGCTTTTTCTTGTGCTTGGAGGGAGCAAGCCAGTTTGTCTCCTAATGATACAAGTATTTCTTGGAATACTTTTCCAATGTCTGTCTTGTTGAAAAGGCACTGTGGCAGTCACTATGGATAAGCATGGCAACAATGATGCTGGCAGCAATGATGCTGCCTCTTGCTTTGGCTTCATGATGCATGGCCTTCTATATTCTCAGTTGGGAGTTTTTGGAAACAGGCTATCTCACTCTGCTATGCACTTCCCACTTCTAGTCCCTTTCCTAACAGTATGGTACCACCAGTATTTAGTTAATAATGCCAATGACTAGCCACCCTTTGTGGATTTTGTAAATCAATAATAAAATGGAACAAGTCTACAAAATAAAGCAAAAATACCTCAACAAATGTATTCATTTGTTTTGACAAGAGCAATTTTGTGTTAATTACTTATAGTAGAAAATGTGCTAAGGCATATTTTCTCAAATTAATTAAGCCCCACTTTCCAACTATAAGCACTCAGCTTATAGAAGAAGATGAGGGAGTAAATATGTGTATTTCATTGTGCTTTGTGGATTGAGAAAAATATGAAACCCTTTCAAATAAGAGTATCTGCTTCTTTTCAAATACATATGCCATATGAATATCTGGAGAAAGTGGGTATTTATTTGGAAAGATAAGCATCTATGATATGAATTTGCTTTGGTATCTGAAAAGTATTTTAAGCCTATTCCAAGGGAGAAATTGTTTTAACTGTATCATTTTTATGCCTGTAGAATTTCAAAACTTAAAGGACTACCTCTGTTAATATATTAGTAGCTATTACTAGATTTAATATTATATGTTTTGTATCTCATGCACAAGATTATGAGTTCAATCCTCCACAGTTCCCACAGTTAAAATGAAGATTTTTTTTGCTCTGTGGAGAATATTTAAGTTTGATACTGGTTTTTAAGTCACATATTGAAAAATACATGACCCAATAATGAGGAGCTTGGAGACAAACTCACACCATGCCCCCAAACCACCACTGCTCCACTGTGCAACCTGAGATTTTCATTAATTCCCTCTCCCTCTCTCCTTCCTCTCCCCATCTCCCTCTCCCCGTCTCCCCTCTCTCCCTCTCCTCCTCTCCCTTTCTGCCTCTCTCCCTCTCTCCCTCTTTTTCTCTGCCTCTCCCTCCTTCTCTTTGTTCCTCTCTCTCTCCCTCTCTGCCTCAGTTTCCCTCTCCCTCTCTCTCTGTTACTCCTGAGACTGAATCCAGGGTTAGGTTAGTGCTGTATCAATGGGACTGTATCCTCTTTTGTTCTGTATTATTTGTTCTTTGAAACAGTGTCTAAGTTGTCCAGTATAGTATGACTTTAAACTGTGAGCCTCCTGCCTCAGCCTCTCAAAATGCTGGAATTACAAACTTGTGCCACTAAGTCCAGCTTAGACAGATTCTTTATACCTTCTAGGTCCCATTTTCTAAGCCTGGGTGTATAACTCAGGGGTATGTGCACTTGCCCAGCATGCATAAGACTCTGAATTTCAAACTTAAAAATAAAACTAAAATACCAACAAATACTAGAAAATAAAATAGTGATGATTTAAACAAAAATAAAAAACCATACATGCCTAAATTTAAAGGGGTTATAATCTAGATAGTAATCTTTAAAATCTAGGTAGTAATTACTGATTCCTCTTTTGTTGTGCTGAGAACTTGAACAGTCATGTGGTAAGCAATATTAACTATTTTCCTGACTATCACTATTCTCTTATGTAAGAATTGAAACCAAAGCAAAGTTTTAGAATTTAGCCTCTATCATTATATCACCTGTTGATTTGGAGTGAACCAATAAGGTCTCTAGTACCCTGATGTTCATCCCATGAAGTTGAGTTTGACAGATAATTATAAAATCAAAGTCTCTTTGCTAACTATTGGTAATTAATGACTACCAGGGGAAGGGGAGTCAATGTTCTTGAAGGATGTGACCTTCATAAGTTGCCCTTGTTCAGATGGTGGCCCTGGACCCACTTACTTATAGGAAGCTTTAATTGGGCTCATTGGGTTATTTAAAAAAAAAAAACAGAAAGAGAACATGAAGTTAGCAGGGGGTGGTGGGAGGAATCTGAGAGGAGTTAGAGTGGTTTATAATCAAAATAGATTGTAAACCTGTATGAAGTTGTCATAGAATAAAGAAAAGGTATAAAAAACAACAAAAATAAAAACAAAACAAAAAAGAAAACAAAGTCTGCTCTAGTTGAAGACAAAGTCAGTATAACTGTCCAGGCCAATGTCTTCCAGCACATAGCTAAAAGATTTATTATACACAAAGCATATTGTATATATGTCATAAGCCTCAGTAACGCATGGTGAATACAAGTAGATATTAACTTAAAATTCTCTGACTTTGGTGGAAAATGAGATACATGAATGACTCTCTCAGGTTCCTATCATTAATCTCTTCAGAGAGGAAAAGAGAGAAAAGGGAAGAAGAAAGGGAGAGAGATGAGAGAGAGAGGAAGGGAAGGGGAGAAAGGGGGGAGAAAGACGAGGGAGGAAAAGAGTGGGGAGAGAGGAGGGAGGAAAGGAAGGAAAGAGTGCTTGGTAGCACTTTATTCGATCCATGTGAGAACTAAGGGTCCTGCAGTCTCACTTTATTTCCCATCGCACTCTACCTGCAAACAGAAGACAGTCGTGCTGCAGGCTGAAAACAGGCACATATTATCTGTGTGCGATTAATTGGCTGGCATCAAGTTCTGTTGTGAAAGTATCTTCTGGTTTACAGGAAGTTTTTATAGTTCTGCTTATTACTCAAAAATTCTTATTTCTTGCTCTTTAGGGCCCAAAGTTCCCAGGTTGCCCCTGTATTGCAATGACTGGACATCTCAGAGGCAATTAAACTTTGAAGAAAAGATGATGAATCATTGTTCTTCACCAAACTTCTAGTGGATATGTGAAAGACTTGCAGGGCTGAGCCAAGAACAGAAATTCAAAGGAAGAAAACCATGTTCGAGGATGTTATCTCTCAATTGCCAGTAGTTGAGGAAATAATAGAATCAGACTGAACTCACTCAAATGCTAAAACAGCCAGCATTATTACAACGATTGATTTAGCATGTCTTTTAACTTTGTTTTTTTTAATTATTCCTTCACTCACTCTCAAAATATGTCTGCTTTTTAATTTAGATTTTTTCTTTGAAATAGTTCAGGTACCCCATTACTCCTTTTTCTAGTTTTTTAGGATGTGTTGAGTCTAGTTAACATACTTTCTTTTTCTAGAGCAGTGAGGGACTTTCAGGGAGAGAACTGTGAAAGATATCATCCCTGCTTTCAAAGGGGACTATCCATCATTGTATCAGGTGGTCCATCCTGTGCTTCAGAGAACATGCTCTGAGGAAAGCCTTGTGAAAGCAAACACACAGACATTAAGAATGTAAGCAAAAGCTTACAAAGAGCTCTGACACAAACTTGCCTGGCCCTTTCTCCTGCCTGCTCTCCCCATTCTCATCCTTACTAATATAAGAATGAGGAAACAATATTCTGTACACATATTTGATTTAGGTTTTTATTGTCTTCAGATGCAGAGTCTTAATTACACAGCAACAGCGCTGAATTTACAACAGAGCTATGGTTGATGCTGAATCTTTGCATTACATAGCTATGGTACAGACCTTATTATAACAGTCAGAGCCATTCATTTAAATTTAAGAAGAGATGAGTATAAAGGGAGTCCAAATGATTACATACAACTCACAATTGAGCCTACTACATCCAAGGACGTCGTTCTAACTCTATTACCAAGATGGAAAAGCTGTAATTTGAATTTATACCAGGAACAAGAAAGTACACCAAAACCAAAAACACAATGTACCAGCATTAGCACAGAAACATGTACGAGTATACACAAGCACCCAGCAGATGTTATGTCACTCAAAAAGTTGTAATTTACAGCTAAATAAAGCCCTGCAAAACTCGAATTCATTCATTTTTTTTTAAATACTGGTCATCTACAGTATGCTGCGTCTGTCCTGTTCTGACAAACTGAGCATGTCAAACATAAAAGGAAATGTCTTTCTGTTTATATTACTAGATTTTTATTTACATAGTCTCAATAACGTGATGAAAATATGACTTAGATTCAATTAGTTTGAAACTTAAGTATGACCAAGGATAAGTCTGGAGCTTAACTTTAGAGTCCTGATAAAGTAAGTGTTTGTACTCAGATTACAGAAATTATGATTCAGCTTTCTGAAGGAGACTTTAAATGACTCCATTAATTGCAAATAAATAGGGATTTCTAACTGCATATAAGTTTTAAATGCACTGTAACAAGACTTCTCTGAAAGAATTTGTAAGTGAAGGATTTAAGGAGCAACAGATCTTACTTAGCAGGGAGAACGGGCTTAAAGAAATAGCATTGCATTTATCAAAACAATAGACTATTTAATTTGAATCTTGGTTCATTTACTATGTATAGAGCCTAAAAGGAAAATTTATTACTAAAGGCTGTTAGCACTTGAATAAAATAGTTCTATAATAGCTTTAACCCAACAGTTAAATATGTAACAACTGAAGCAGATGAAATCACAAATGTCAAAGACTACATTAGTCATTGACATTAGAGATAACTGTGTTTTTGTGAATACCATACATGCAGGCCAGTTTCTATAAGGCTGTTTCTCTTCTCGTGACCAGGGTAGGCTTCATTAACCAAGTATATGTAATGCTCCTAGTGTGATCAGACCAGAGCTTTCAAATAATCCTACAGACATCATTTCAGATGAGAGTGATGAAACGAAGCAAGTAGAACAGATACAAGCAATTCCTCACCTTAGCTTTAAGTAATTAAAACCCTTCCTTAGTTACTGATAACTTCTCATACAGAAATTCAGCTAAGACTTTGTCCTGGGCTGGGTACCTAAGTGCTAAGCTGAGCAGAGGTTGAAATGGTGGACACAACTGAGCATCCTCCATGTATAATTCCTATTCAACATTAGGCTTCATAGTATGAGACCTCAACTTCTTGCTGTCAAAGAACCTTCTAAAAGGCCATATAGAATATTCCAATGCACATGGAAATTATCAAAGCTCATACCTACATGGTGCTTTAGTCTGGATTTATGTGTTTGTGTTGCCCAGGAAACATTATAGGAAAAAATTAAATCAATTTAAATAATATAAGTTATTAAATATAATATAATATTAAATAACATATATATATGTTAGATAGATAGATAGATAGATAGATAGATAGATAGATAGATAGATAGATAGATAGATAGATAGATCCTAAATGCTTACTGATCTCCAGCCCCATTACCTTAATGGAGTGGTTCTCTAGCCAGCTGACCACCAGACTCCAGGAAGCAGAGACTACCAATGAGCTGGGAACATTAATCACATGCACATCCTTATGACTGAAGTTATGACATCGATGACAAGTGTGTATATATCATTTGGTATTTTATTCTAAACCCTTCTCTCTGGAACTTAGTATTCATTAGGATTTTTAGGCTCCAAGGAGCACCACCATGAGGAAAACAAAATCAAACAAAAACAATTTTTACTTTGTTTAATTCAATATGTCAGAAACTGAAATTATTTCAACTATTGACTAGTTATGGTGATCCTTTGGGAAATTTGCTATGAACTGTAATTTCTTCTAGCTAACAAGCAGATGTAGCTCTCAGAGGTCTCCTACTATTCACATTTGGAATCTAACTGTATTCAAAGACCAAGATACAGTGAAGTCTCTTTGATATATCTGGTTATAAAAACTCCAAAAGAAAAAAATATTGGCTTGGTCCCCAGAATGCCCTATATTAAAATAAAGAGAGTGAGGTTTTTGCTGCGTTAGACTGTAGTCGCAAATCTCCTATTTGCTTGGAGTCCAATATAGAATTGGGCAGCAATTTGAAACTGGGCCCTGTCAATGTATCAGCACACCATAAAAGGCCACTCAATGACTTCGATGGCTTCAGCTCCCACTTTCTCACAGAGCATGGTGCTGGTCATGATGAATCAGAAGTACCAAGAACTATGTTCTGTTCTGGGTTATGAATATCTGCCTAGATTCTCAGTGAGAACCTTTTCCTACAACTGTTCGAAAACTGGAATCAATCAGTAAATTAGTCAATTAGAGAGAACCTCTCAGTACTCCGTGCAACTGTTCAGTCAGTACCACAGAAACCCATACCTGGAAATAAAGCAAATATTGTCCAAGGCAAAGGGAAGCAGTATATAAAGAGAAAAGCTGGAGTGAGAACAGAACAATACCAAAGATTCTCATCCCTTTTTTTCTGTCTGTTCTTTAGATACATCAAACTGTATCTAGATGTGTGTGTGTGTGTGTGTGTGTGTGTGTGTGTGTGTGTGTGTTCGTCAAATTCTCTGTTTCTGTCACTTCCGAAATATAAACAGGTTCAAAAATTTTACAAAGTCACTATTTTGTTGATTTTTATGTTCTAGACAAGAGTTAGCCTAAAGGAAAACATCAACCAGTTATGAAAGTAGCTGGGGCCCCCTAGGGAGAACCAGCATCTGTAACCCATGCATCACTGAGCTGCCCACTTAGATGAGCAACTCTTGCTCATAGAACTGAAGACAGAATCTTCCCCTGGAACAAACTGCCACTTGTGGGAGCCCAAATGTAGAAGGAACAACAAAATAATCCCATGGGCTTCTATTTTTGGAAGCAAATGTATCAGAATCATCATGAACACGCTATCAGACAGTTATTAAATACTAGAGGTGCCATAGCTTCCAACACATCAGCATAGAGGACTCAACCACATAAAAAATACTTCATCTAAACCCAAAGTAGAATCCTTGGATAAACTTTAATATGAGTCCAAAAGGACAATGATACAGCCACTAACTAAACACATGTCTAAAACTAAATACATTCTCCTACACCATTAACAGTCATATATGTGCTAATATCTCTTGATATCTTATTCCTTAATCAAGTTTGTCCCTCCCAGGTTCAAAAGTTGGTGCAGATATTTAAAGGGTATTAAACATTTGTTACAATTGATGCCCCGAGGGGAGGAAAGATCTGCTTAAAATAGGACATGGTGAAGGTTATATGACTTTGAAGCTAAATAAGGAGGGAATACTACAATTGTAGATTTCAGTTTGGTTCATCTATGTGTTATCAGAAAACAGCTTCTCAAAAAAAAATCTCATCCAGGATGAGATAATTTTCCAATCAGAGTCCCAGAGTCTAATAAAAATTGTTTTGCTGTTAAAGAAAGCCATGGTGGTGACTCACACAGGTGAGATAGCTGTGTGGATAATGCCACAGGGTCCCTGGATCCCCACACTCAATGTGAAAAACAAAATGTCACAAGGATGGCTTTTTTCCCTAGGAAGATACTCTTGATTTTATGGGAGATGAATACTTCCATTAAAAGTTTCCCGAAAACACTAGGTTCCTGTAAACCAACACCGTGTGACTGAGGTACGAAGCTACTGACAGCAGTTATTTAAGGAGAAAAATGAGTAAAACATAAGTAAAAATCACTGTATTTGGCACTGGTGTAGTGATTCACACCTTTAATCTTAGCACCCTGGCAGAGACAGGCCAGGGTTACATAGTAAGACTTTGTCTCAAGAAAAAGAAATAAATCATCGTAGTCATGTTATCTATGCCTTTGGGAAGTCTGAAAGCAGTAAGCCAGTAAACAACTGGGAAGGCAGAATATCTTTTATGGCACTTACATGCAGTCAAAGTTAGACTGGGATAGAAAATCCAGAAAAAGGGAAGCACTGGACAGCACAGAAAACACACACAGAAGGAGTTATAGGAGAGATCACTCAAGAAACAGGAAGAAAAATCACAGTCCTGGTTATCTCTACATGCTAAATCCTCCTCTTGTAGCAGCCAGATAAAATGCCATGAAAATGCTTTGACCCATGTAGAGTTATCCTGCCTAAACTCCCAAAGCTCCTTATCTGGACATCTCCTCACTCCTCCCTGGTACTGGAGGTATTTATAGACATGACACTTTCTCTCTTAGACTGTGGAGAACGAACACGTCTTGGTGCTTCATGCTTGGGACGAGGCATGTTATTTAGTATTTTCAGATGCATCACCCCAGTAAAATTCTTATAACAGCCCTGTGAAGTGGGCCTTGGGGTCACTTGGGTGTCACTTGGGGTGACAAGAAAACATGCCCCAAAGGCCTAAGTATTTACAGCAGTCTTGTTTTTACAGAGGCCGGTAATGGAAACAACTATCGTTTGTGAGCACAGGGGCTGCTCAATAAAGCCTTTCTCACTGGTCTAAGAGATACAGAAATGTCTACCGAATAAAAAGGACAAGATCAATCATCTTGTATTTCAGGTCACTCTCTGAAATGCAGCCCAGAAAATAAAACAACATCAAAATGACTGACGTGATCCTCTACAGGCCACAAAAATTCAAGTTACAAAAGGGAAATGGAAGCAATGAGCCATCTTCTAATTTGTCCTTGGGTGAGAGCCATGAAAGACACATATATTGTACCGAAGCACGGGTTGTTCTTGGTGACAGTAGCACCCTGCTACATTACCTGAATGAAGCTGGGAGTCAGCTGGTACCACAAGCTTAACTAGTTTACCTCATGAGCAATAGCATATGATCCATTCATAAAGGTCAACTGTTTGGCTTGTTCTTGTGAAGCTTTCTTAGCTGCAGTCTGAATGAGAAGAACCCACAAAGCTATGTTTTCTTCTAAAATGAAGAAGAAAAGTGTGGGACACCAACACCAGCCACAGTTAGACACTTCATAGGCTTTAGTAAAGAGCCCTGAGGTATTGTTTGCTTTCTTTAAAAAAAAAAATGCCACTAAACCAATTCTTATATATCCACCTATTCTGTTAAGTATATCAAAACTGAAGTCCAAAAGAGGTGACTCACTTCAGATTACACATTAGTCTCTGACCTAAAACACTGTTTGCTATTCATTTCTAATGTGATCTCTAACAAAAGCTAATTATAGCTGAGCGTACTGTGTTAAAATGGCGCATTGAAACAGTGCAAAAAGTCCCTGAGTAGAGATCTAAGACATGGGTTTCTGGGTGAGGTATTTTAATACTTGTTAAAATTTCCTCATTAATAAAAAGTGTTGGTTTAATCAATGTACTTTTAGATCTAAAGACTGGTGATCTCATCTATCAGACATAATTGTTTGCTCTGTACCTGCATCAGATACTACAACAGACACACCATATGTCTATATTCTGAGACATGCTTTCAACATTGGCAAGTGGGACCACATAGCCATAATTAAGTTACAAATCTTGAGATGATAGATAATTTGGAGTCCCAGGTTATCTATAAGGACCCAGTGCAACCTCAAAGACAGTAAATGGGTCAGGTCAGAGGAAAGAGGACCGGGGAAAGCGCTTGCTGCTTGGATGAAGAAAGCCAGGGACCCATGTAGAGAGTCAACCCCAGAGGCAGAAAAAGCAATGGAGCAGATTCTTCCTCAGAATCTTCAAAAGGAGTGCAGTCCTGCAAACAGCATCATTTTAAAACGTGTGACCTTCATAATTTTAAGATAAAAAATGTGTGGCCTCACATTACTAAACTTGTGATGTTTTTAAGCAGTAATAAGAAATTAACGCAGAACCGAATTGCTTCGGTACCTTTGTGTAGAGCTATGCCACAGAAGGGAAAAAAATGATCTTTTGTAAGAATTATTGATTTGATATCAAAAGCTAAACAGTTTCTACTGCTAATAATGGTTTTTGAGGAAGGGTAAGAAACGTTTCAATTGTTCACTGTGAATGTAATCATGTGAAGTGTACAAAAACAAAACAGAGTCATGAGAACAATACTCATAATAAGGAATAAATACCGGACCCTTATTGCATGCTAAGCACCACAGTAAGTGTGTTACAAGTGCTGTTATGCCTTTCTGCAGCATGCTCGGATTTCACTGGCCCTCCTGTCCATGTCTGCCCTATCCTTCTACCTGAGAAGCATTTAACTCAGCAAGAGGAACAACTTGGAGCTAGAACCAAGATAATATGATTTGACAATGTTTGTCAAAAGAGAAGCCTGAGCTCCGTTGCCCTGCTTTAGTTCAGAACACACTCACCAAGTTGTAACCATGGAGTAGTAGGTGGGGCCTTTTGTCAGTCTGACATGAGTTAGCAGTTTCCTAGCCTCTGATTTTTCCAATGTAGAACCAAACACTCAAGGACCTCACTGAAAAGCCATTCCCTCCTCCAAGTTAAGAGCAGACATTTACAGAGGAAAGGAGCACCTCACAGATCTGCTTATAAGCCTTCTCTGTGAGAAGACCCTCTCAACTGCTTAGCTGGGACATGGTATGTTGCATTTTCAAGAGAACGAGAGGACGAGAAAGAAAAGTGATAAGCTGCATTCTTATCTTTGACTCAGTTTCCCCAGAAAGTAAAATAAGTTGAATTCCACTATTTTGGTGTTTGGCTTTTTTTTTCCCGGAGCTGAGGACCAAACCCAAGGCCTTGAGCTTGCTAGGCAAGCGCTCTACCACTGAGCTATATCCCCAACCCCGAATTCCACTATTTTAACCTATAACTTTCTCTCTTTTTTGAAATTTTGTGCATGTAGGTGTTTGCACACATGTCTTAACATTATGTGTCTGAAGTCCCTGAAAAGCCAGAGAGGGTATCAAATCCAGTCCTAGACGCACAGACATATAGAAACACTTTCTTCCAAAGTGACTATTACATAGGTACTAGGTTTGAATTGAACCCAGGTCTTCTGAAAAGCATCCAGTGCTCATTACTACTGAAACATCACTCCAAAATCTAAAATTTTACTATTAATGAAACTATTGAAGAGATACCTCCTTTTTAGATAATTCTGCACAAGATGCAAGGGACCATCTGTGGGAACCATATCTGTGGGAACCATCACAGTAGCAGTATCATATCCTAAAATACCAGTCACAGAAATCAAACAGGTACCCTTTCATAGTAACTATCGTGTGCAATTCTAGAATCATCTATAAAGAATATATCAACATTTGTTATAATACTCTTGCTTTCACTCGGTTCTAATAACGTGTCCCCAGCATACTCTAAATATGAACAACAATTCTTCCTTCCATTATTTCATTATTTCAAAAACAAATGACAAATCCATTTAAATACTAACGAACTACTTTAGGGGGGACAAGCCTCTGTTTGGCTGCACAAGTCCAAATGTCTGATTGTTATAACATCATGGCTAAGCTAAAGAATACTGTGATTGGTTTAGCATGAAATGGAGTGAAGTAAGGTCCCTGGAGCCTCACACAGTGCAGTCAAAGCCACTGCGAAGAGGAGGAAAATACTGTTATTGGAGTATAAGATGAATGGCTTTGTGGGGCTTCATTACCTCCTTTAGTACATGAAGATGTGTATACTATTTTACACACATATGCATACATGTACATATATACAGAGATATAATATATATATATATATCGCTATAGTGATTAAGTGATGAAGCATTTTGGCAAAACACTTTAAGAATATGGACTTAATTATAAGTTCTCTTTGGATAGCAGTCTGAAGGCTACTACAAAGATACTAAGGCAGCTTCTAAAACAAACACCCCCCCTGGGATTAATTCTAGGAGTTCTGCCAGAGAATAGCATGCAGAACTAGCTCTGGCAATATTGTTGAGATTTCTATGTAAGAAGAGCAAAAACTCACAGGAAAAATGCCCAGACACAGACCTGGACAAATTAATTCTCCTCGGATCTTCAAGCACACACTAAAGGATCTTTTTGGCTACAGGTAAAACAGGTGGAAAGGGGTAAGAAAAAGGAAGAGGAAAAAGGAGTTGGACACTCGTGGAGAAATAAAGGAGGAAGGGAAAGAGGACAGAGACCTTCCTGGGAAGTCAGAAAGGAATGGAAACACAAGTGCAAAGGAAAAGAGTAAAAACATTATAAAAGAAAGATGAGAGTACAGGGGTGGATACAGGATGAGGGACAGGATACAGGTAAGTGGAAGTTGACTGTAAATGAGCATAGATATTAGTTTTAGAGTCAAGAGACTACAGCTGAAGACTTCAAAGTATATGTATAAGACAAATGTATAAGGACGGTTTGGTAAATTCAATGATTCCTGCTTTAACACACAAAAGTTTGCACAGTAAAATTGTCTTCTTAAATTGGCATCTGTGTGAGTTCTTTTTGAATACAACCTGTAGCTCAGACCATTGTCATGTAAGAATACTTAAGTCTCAAGGGTTTACATTTTTCAGTTAGTAACAATCATTTCATTTACCAGCTGCCATGAATGAAATCCTTCTAGGTGCCATTTATATTTTTTTTCTTTTTTGAGTGAAAGAAAAGCTTCATCAAATGGTTACGGGTATACATGTATGTTGGCAGATGAGTCTACAGAAACCGTCAATGCTGTCATCAAAGTGATAACTTGCATAAGAGGTGAAATAGCCTCTGAGGAAAAAAAGATAAGGATGATGCATACGTAATCTGAATTTCTTTTAGGAAGGAAGATATTCCTAACTAACTTTATAAAAGTCACAAATCTTACATATGCTCATCTTACATAAACTCTGAATTATATTGGTATTCCGGAAGTGTAAATAAAATGATATATCCAAGTCATACAGTAAATCTAAGAATATTAAATGAATTTAGGATGCAACTATAATCAGTTAGACAATGTACGAAGAACAATATTCGCTAAAGAAAAAAGTAAGATAAGTTAGAGAATGGGAATGAGGAGGAATGATTAATCCATCAATATTTACTAGATACCGGTCAACATTTACCAGCTATTAGGCAAGATGGAACATGGCTGCACAAGGTGCTGAAAACAGCCCTCAATCCTAAACAAGACAATCATATCATATCCTGTAAGGCTCAGAGAACTTGTGGGAGGGCAGAAAGAATGTAAATGCCTGAGGAATAGGGGAAGGACTGTGAAATGCCATCTTCTCTGCAATTGAAAGCACAAACTGAGAGAAGCAGTAGATATCACCACCAAAATAAACAATTAGGCATGGATGGAGGGACCGACTCCTCACTGGTGAACAGTTTACTTCTCATGAATTCAAGGAAAGGCAGAGTCATCACTTCTAGGCCTGTGTCGCTCAATACATTAAATGGGGTCTCAAACAAAAACATTTACGGATCTGAAAAAGTAAAGTGTGGGAGAGGTAATGAGACGAGGGGGAAGATAATGGGAGAAAGTATAGTCAGAATACATTTTATCCATGAATAATATTGTCTCAGAACAAAACTAATAAAGAAGTTAAGAAATATATTGTTGGCCACTAGTGGCCAAGGTAAAATGGAGACTGAAATAGTTGGATATCAGATTGTAATATCTTCTATCATTCCTAAACTATCATTGATTTATTCCATAAAAGCAAGAACTATTTTTGAATAGCTTATATTTATATTATAATTAACTAATATTTGTTGAAAATGCAGTTGTAAGTGATATCCATCAATATCAAATAAATATCCATCAAAGTGATTCAGATATTTGTCTAGTAACCATCAAGATGGATCACCTATCAGAGAATATGGATTAGATATGCATTAAGGTAGACTGAATCTCTATCAACATAGATCAAATCTCCATCAAGATAGAATATCTGTCAAAATGAAGTCTATATTTATCATGTTATATCAGATATCCAACTAGAGGCAAATGGACAATGCAGAATGTGCTGAGTCTATGCCTCAAACAGTATCTAACAGTAAAAGGAGAGCAGTTGTTGGACGCAATACAACATTTTAAAATATGCTAGTGGAAATTAACCAGAAATAAGAGGCATTGAAGTAGGTGATTCTACATCTCTAAAATCTAGAAATTTTAAAGAACTATAGATGACAAAATAAAGGGTTTCCTTATTTTGATCACATGGAAAGATGGACTATGGGCAGCAAAGGATTATATTGGTAAGTTATAGAATTCCAGTACATGTTCCTTAAATTTTATTTAGTTATATACTTAGATGGTATTATTATTTTATTTTATACTACTATGCTGAAATATTCAAAATGCCCAGCACAATACAAATGCTATATAAAATGTTGTTAAACTGTCATATTTATAAAATAATGACCGGGATAAAATATCAGTACATCTTCCACACATATGTAATGGTTTGCAAATATATTTCATTCACGGTGGGTTGACTTCACCAGTGATGCCCCCACATGTACAGATGTTTGCTTTTGTCATCCGCAATTTAATCTACATATATCCAGATCACGTTAGGTGCACTGTTTTCCTGTGAGCATATAAAACTGACTGTGAGAAATTTAAGGTTAAAAAGGTTGATTTTCAGGTTGATTAATGATCAGAATGCTGCACGAGTCCTGACATCATTTTACAATGGCCGTTTGGAAAAGAAAGGCGACTCTTAAGCATGAAAATGCAATATAACAAAGGAAGCAGGCAACATCATTTATGAATAAGAACAAACTATTTAAAACTGTGGAAAGCAAAGAATACAAGCACACCTGTATCTACCCAGCCAAAGCAGGACAGATAATTAACTAACTATTATTATATGACGATAGGTACAGATGAGGTTTGTAAAAAATAAATAAATAAGTAAATTCATTTGCTTCAGCAATTACTCTTTCAAGGGCTCTGAAAAATGAGTTAAGAACTTGTTACCCTCCAAATTAGGAAACACACACACACACGCACACGCACACGCACATATCACTTGGAAGGAGAAAAGTAAGCTAACTCTTAAGTCATTTCTTTATATGCACATCAGAAAACTCTCTCAGTCCCTTCATCCAACATGACTACAGAGGTACAGAAAGTCAAACAGAACTATTATTGATGACAGTAATAAGCAAGGGTAAGTACCTGAAACTTTACTACAAGATGGATATTGTACTTAATAGGCGGCTGTGAATTGTGTAGCAAGATGTGCTATCCCTCTATTCGATGTTACATGGGCAACAGATGAAATTGTTGACATTCATTGAGTAATAATGCTCACATTTTCCACATGAGAGAAGGCAGAACTGAAGTTGAACTAGTATTTTCTAACTAAACACCATAGAAAATAAACCTTAAACTCACAGAAGACAGCAATGTTTTCAGTTTAAAACCAAGGCACAAAGAGGTAGCAGAGATTTATTAATATGATTATTTATTATGTTCTAATAATTGTTTTTCAACAACTACAAAAAGCCACAATGACTCACAGCAAATGTAACAAATATATAAACATGCTTATTGTGAAATTCTTCTGTAGTCAAGGTAACCTAAAGTTTAGGCAATATCAACCAACCAGACACCCCAGAGCTCCCAGGGATTAAACAACCAACCGAAGAGTACACATGGAGCTTTCGATCTTCTCCAGCTGCATATGTAGCAGAGGATTGCCTTATCTGCCATCAATGGGAGGAGAGCACCTTGGTTCTGTGAATGCTCGGTGCCCCAGTGTAGGAGAATGCCAGGGTGGTGAGATGGGAGTGGGTGTATGGGTGGGAGAGCACCCTCAAAGAAGCAGAGGGAAAGGGGGATGGGATAAGGGATTTGTGGAAAGGAAACCAGGAAAGGGGATAACATTTAAAATGTAAATAAATAAAATATCAAATAAAAAAAGAAATAGGACCTAATGGAGATGAAGATAATTTTAAAACACATTTTATAAAACATATCCGAAAACATATATAATCTTAAAACTATAAATATATTTAGGTTCAAGGGCAAAGAGTTTCAAAGACAGACTAAAATGAGCATTTTTTTCTTGCACTGGTTTTATGTAAAGGGACAATCAATCTACAGTATTGTTCTGGGGGGAAATTCATTATGAAAAGAATTACGGTAATAAGGTATTATGAACTAACGAAAAATAACATAAATAGTTTATAATTCTGTCACCAAACAGTGAAGTCTCTCCACCTCCAGAATCTACAATCGGCCATGGACTTGTTTAGCTAATTAAAGCATTAACAGAAGAACAAACAAATTACAGATAGATGTTTGACAAGTCCGTTCATTATGTTTCCCCTATCTAACTGCTTCAGAGTTCAGTTTCATAGGAAGGCTAGACTATCACACTGGATTTTGAAGATGGCTGACTTCTCAGACATTTGGTTGAGGCAGTTTGGGGAAAGTCATCCAAGAGTATACCTACACACTGACTATAGACACACATACAAGACAAGCTCTGATGATCTCAAAAGAACCAGCCAAGGGAACTGAGCCAAACTGCCAACACATAAAAATCACTACATATTAGAGTGGGTTGAAACTTGGAAAAAGCCAACTGATGCATGTGCTAGTCTAACTTACAATGAAAGCCTTTAGCAATTCAAACTGGGATCTATGCCGTTATTTAGTGTAAAACTGGTTTCATCAAATGTGAAATTAATTTGTATGGACTGAGATCTAGTTAAAAAAAGAAAGGAAGAAAGAAAGAAAGAGAGAGAGAAAGTTATATCCAAAGTTGACTTCTGACATATAAATAGGAGAGAGAAATAACCAAAAACTCAAACTCTAGAACAACTAGTCTCATAAATTGAAGACTAGTCTCATAAAACAAATGATAGGTGTCTTTAAAACTAAAACTGAGTTTTGGCGTTCCTTAAGGGGTCAGAAATGTACATCGAATTCATGGATCATGAAAGGATACAAGGGGATGTTCCCAGGTGCTGAAGACTTGGTGGGTACCACAGTGTCTTTTGGCTACCGAAGAGTACACATGGAGCTATCAATCTACTCCAGCTGCATATGTAGCCTTATCTGCCATCGATGGGAGGAGAGCCCCTTGGTCCTATGAATGCTCAATGCCCCAGTGTAGGAGAATGCCAGGACAGTGAGGTGGGAGTGGGTGTATGGGTGGGAGAGAACCCTCATAGAAGCAGGGCTATTACCATTTGAAAAAGTCTATTCCAAACACATCGAATGAGGCTTGAAACCCTGAAGCATTTTTATAACATATCTACCTCATTCTGCATATTAATGTGTTCTTGTTTCTTCATTTTCTTATTTTAGAAACTGTAGAGTAGCCCTTGGCTTTATTGTCTCTTCACAGAAGTGACTGGACCGAGAAAACACTTTAAGAACAGCTTAGGATGTTAAAACCTCTCTGACTAGCAAGATCCACTTAGAAAAAAAGAGAATATATGATGATATAAGTTGACTCCAATGTTCTTTTTTAAATTACATATTTCAGCAATATCTGTGTAATAAAAAAAGAATAATTGGGACCAGTTTTAGTTTAATTGAATCAATTCTTCCAAAACTGATCAAAAGGATGAGTAAATAATAAGGAAATAATAAGGAATGAATGGCCGAAAGGTTAGAATGAGAAAAGTTTGAAAAAAATGTTGCAGGCTCCTTTAAATCCCTGCTAAGATTCAGGAAAGAATTTGAAAACAATGGCCAAGGGGATAGGGGACCTAAGAGTCTTTCATTAGAATGTCATACTCAAGAAATTAGGCAGACAGACTAATTTCCTCCTCGAGGGCACCAATTCAGTCCAGAACGACCCATTCTGTTTCCGGAATACAGTAAAAACATGGCAGCTGTCTTCTTCAAACTCAGGGGGGCTATGTAACTTGACTCTCTTCGCCAGGACATGGGCGTCAGTCTTCCAGGGGTAAGGTGCTAGAAGATCGACGCAAGCAGGAGAAACACATTCATTCTTTAGTAGTAACACATCAAGTCAGTGAAGAGCTAGGTAATACTTTATGGAAAACGTGAGGAAAGGGAACAAGGGGGAGCGGGGGGGGGGAATGAAAAAATGGGAATAAAACCTGTATTCAAATATAAATCCTCTGACAGAGATGCGCCTATGAGTCTGCTCAGAGATTTGCAGCTATCTGGTATCTCAGAACATTTTCTGTCTTGAAAATGAATAAAAGGCGTAAGTGATGATGTGGTGTAGCTAAGAGAGACAAGGCAACCAAAGGGAGCACCTCCAGTCTCTAGACTCTAGACTGAGAGAAACAGACACAGAATTAACCTGCTCTCCATTACCCAAGTGAGAAGGAACAGGAGACCACTAACAAGAGGGAGGGAACTACTGGAAACAAATTTGCCTTGCCTTCTGCTGCTCAAGCAACATTTGTCATTCTAAAGCAATTTACTATATGAATAGGCAAAGCTGAGGCCAACATATAGTCATTCTGTTATTGATAATATTTAAATGATTCATGCTGCTGAGCTAAGAAGAACAGCAAATGATCTCCAAAAGTGGCTTCTTGCTGTACTAGATTCATTATTGGTATAGTACATCCTACTGTGAAAAAAGGCAATGGCAGAGAAATTAAAATTATTTTATTTACAAGTGATCAACTTTCTCTGGGAAGCAAGAATAAAAAGAGGCTTAGAAACTACCAATGGATGTGTGAAGATTATTATCACAGATTCTTTTATAAAAATATTTTAAAGTGGAAAAATATACATTATATTGGAATAACCAAGAAAAACTATGCACAGGGAATTAATAAAATCTTTTAAAGGTGAAAAGTCTTAGCAATAAAATAAAAATAAACTATGTAGCAATCATAAGAAAATGGTAAGGGTCTACATACATGGATAAAGACAATTTACATTATAAACAAATGGCAATTGCTCTGAGGTAGGATAATGATACATAGAGAAAGGGGAACTAAAGAGAGGCTTATTAAAAAGCTTTATCTCTGTGTCCTGTTTTATATATTAAAAACATAATATACTTGTATTATTATAGTAAACCAGTTATTGGAATAATTCCTAAAGTTTTTATTTCAGTAACTGTGGCTTTCTTTCATTTTCACTACATGTCATCACAGTTACTTGGGGTCATTATATTAACCTATATTACTATATTACTATAATAAGATAAACATACTTCAATAACACTCAAAAAATGAAATTGACTGTGTAGCATTCAAACAACAATGAGCAAATAATGTCTTTAGCCTTCTCAATACAAAGGTACAAGCTGGATCCTCCAAGAGTGTGTGTGTGTGTGTGTGTGTGTGTGTGTGTGTGTGTGTGTGTGTGTGTGTGTGTGTGTACGGGTGCGTATGTGTGTGGAGTCAGAGATAAGTTCAGTGTCATGCCTCTCAGCTTGGTAGTCACAGAGTTTCTTGTTCACTGCTACATTGCCGAGCTAGCTGATCCACAACTTCTGGGGAGTCTCCTGTCTCCACCTTCTATCTTGCCATAGAAGCTCCAAGAAGCACACATGCCAGTGTAGGGGTTGGTTCTGACTGATCAGAATCTGCATGTGAATGCTGAAGTTCCTGTTCCCAATTGGGTCTTGATCTATCAATAAATATGCTAGCGACCAGTGGCTAGGGAGAAGAGGTAGGACTTCCAGGTTCCCACAAGCAGGTGAGGAGACACAGAAGAGGAAAGGAGATTTACCATGCTTTGGAGGGAGAGAGAGCCACCAGTCCTGTGAGATTTCAGGCTCCGCCAACTGAGCCTGAGGTAGCAGGCAGGAGAATAGAAGCATAACTAAGCTGAGGGCAGATTTCGGGTGCTGAGCAGAGACAGAAACTGGGCAACTAAGTTGAGGACAGATTTAGCGGTGTTGAGCTGGGAGTGAAGGTAAGGGTATGTTAGCTGCAGGAGGCTTAGATGTTCCCAGCCATTCAGCTAAAAAGCATATTAAAAATAAGCTAGTGTGTATGTGTGTGTGTGTGTGTGTGTGTGTGTGTGTGTGTGTGTGTGTGTGTGTCTTTCATCCGCTGATCTGAGGAAACCAGGGCAGCAGCTGGTAGAGCGGTCCTCCCAAAGTTTAAAGTGGAGTAGTAGAAACTATACACTGCAGGCCAATGCTACCATATTGGTTTTATGTGTGTATTGAAGATCTGAACTCAGGTTCTCACTCTTTGGTGGTAAGCACTTTGCCTATTGAACCATCACTCCATCCCCAAAATTGTTGAACCACACAGAGCACACCACACCCCTTTGGATCTCCTATATCACTAAATACATTAGTCAGAGGAAATATGACATTTAGCCTCCACCAGCATAAATGCAAAGGAAGGTACTTTCATAATAGTAGATTGGTCTCTTCTAAAAAACTGACACGGAAATAGCAAGCACATATTTTCATTTTATGCATTCACAGATATAGATATAGATATAAATATAGATATAGATATCCTCATTTAGATGTGGACAAATGAATGTCCCAAACTATAAATTCACCTAACTGTTTTTCCCAAAACTTCTATTGCTATAGCATGTGGAAAAGTCTAAGCACTCCCTCCTTTAAGTATCTGAAAAGGTTTTGGGTTTTTGTTTGTTTGTTGTGGAGTGGGTGGTTGGTTGTTTTAGAGCTTTAAGCACAAATATAGCCATTGTCTTGGTAGAGTGGGACAAAGAAAAATTCTGGACATGTTGCCCCTCAGCTGACTCTTAAACGTTTTTTATCTCCACCTCCAAGGATCCATAGGGAATAACAAATGGTTGCAATGAGATGACCCAGCAGGCTAATGATAGAATCTATAATCTGATAGGCTTAAGTTTTCATCACTCATGCAAATATACATAGACAAACTTTAATTATTGATGACTAATCTAGCTTTCAACCTTTTGTCCCTGCTGTCCATTGTTGGGAAACCAAGAAATGCCTATAATTCTGATTTGCTTACAGAAGTAGTAACAGTATACAAATTAAGACAAAATATGATTTTTTTAATAATAAACTCTTTCTACTAATTATCCTCCCCAGTTCTTTATTTGACCATTTGCTTGAAACTAACATCTGATAGCTAGTGATCTTGAACCTACTAAGAACATGTGAGGTCTTTAATGAGACTGATTCATTTCAGTTGATTGAATAGTTCTTTCCATTAAATGACTGGAAGCTGCCTAGGTCAGTGTCCTAGACAGTATGTGCAGTGAAGCTATTCCTATCATCATGGGAGTTTCATCATGGGATGATTTTACTGCTATTCTATGGAGACTATGAGCCTTACTTCTTCATGGCAAGTGGTCCACTTTTTATATGTACTATGACTAAGCTATAACAAACAGTACTCAGTAAAATCACCTGTTCAAAAATATTAAGGAAGAAAGAAGCATGATTGCTGAAAATGCATTCTAAACAGCTAGTAGAAACAGAAATGACTGTGACATCAATTTCTCTCGGAGTCAGTTGGGAAACCATTCCTCTGTTTTAAGTATAAAACTTAATACTTCTATAAAAGTATTAATAATTAAGCGATTGGTAATCAATGTTAATAAATAGTTATCTGGTATCATAAAACCCATTCATTTGATTCTAGAAAAAAAATAGTGAAAACTACAATCAAGTAGAAAAATCAAAATCCAAAATAAAAGTTAAAAGCAATTAGCCTTGTACACGTATCTTCAGATCCATGCCTGAGCCTGCATTTTCTTCTGAGAATGTAACAGCCAGGGAGACAAAGCTTCAAGTTGTCAAAGTTTGCTCTGTGGTCATTCACATACAACCTACGGGCTTTAAAGTATTTCCCCAAACACTAGATTGCTGTATGATGCAAAGTAATTTAATAGATAAGAATGGTAAATTTAAAATTCCAAATTCTGCTCTCTGGTTAGGTGAAGATGTGTTTTAAACGTATTTTCTTTCTTTTAAAGTGCTTCTTTAAAAGAACATGCCAGCATCTAGTACTTTCATTACATTTCAGAAACTGTAACTACTTAGATATCCACCTATCTCTAATCTCCAATATTAACTAACTCACTTCCTCCTTCAAAATGTACTTACAAGCAAGTCAACTGTCTAAATGGCTTCAAATATGTCTGGTGTGCTGGCTAATTTACAACAACATACATTTTCAAGTCTAGAGATATTGCAGATGCTTTCACAAAAATAATCTAGAAAAATATCTCACTTTCAAGAATTTGCATTTAATATACAGTATGTCATAATTCAAAGGCACCAGAAATGATTTTCATTTCTTAAGTGAAAGCCAAGAAATATCAGATGATGATGATGATTTTTAAAATTAAGTGTATTTCTCCAGCACAATGGCTAGAAGCTGAAAAACTTTCAAATTTAAAGAGAATACAAGATGCATTTGATTCTATTGGCTTTAATGAAGCAGAATTGAACTGACGCTCCATGAGAACAAGCAATTCACTTGCCTTGTTTTATTATTTATTTATTTGTTTTTCCCTTCTATTTGCTGACCTGACCACGTGTTTTGGCTTTAAGTAGTAGCAACTTCAATTAAAGATAATGTTTGTTTGGCTTGAATGAAGATTCAATCCAGGGATGTTAATGTAAGTTCTGAGATACTCAGAAAACAGACAAGGTACTCTAAGGCATACTTCATCGAAGAGTAAGTACATGGTTCGTAAAGTAATGATAGCAGAAGAGACCTGAAGATGCCTTTGCAATTGCATCTCAATACTGGAAGCCTTATTTCACAGAAGAGGATCCAGAGATGAGATGACTTAAATGGTGTGTAAAGGGAATGAGGTTCCTTTAAGGGTGAGCTTCATTAGTAGGCAGAGATTCACCCCCATAGTCAGCCATGACCAGGTCTAGAAGTGGGAAAGAATTTGAAATGATAGCCACCACAGGTATAGCATGAGAGAGTATCCTGAAGAAATAGACGGTTTTTGCTCAAAATGGGTTTTCACTGGGGTCAGAAAGTTTGCACAATACCCTGTAACTTAGCCTGGCCTAAGTTATATCCCAAGCTGCACTGGGCAGATGCTACAAGCTTACCCAATAGCTGTAACCTCCGAGACCACAGCCTAGCATGCTTATCAACTCTCTGTTCCTGAAAGAGACTGTGAGACCAGGGGGCATGCCCTGCTTCCTAGAAGAGCGACAGAGGTATACAGAGTTTCTGCAAGCTAACAAGACATTTGTCTTGTAAACAAATGAAAATCTGAGCACATACCAGTTATAGCTCATCAACGCAGACAGAGGCTCCCAGAGACATTATTAAAATTTACCTCAAATTCTCTCACTTAGCCAGCTGCACAATACAAGTTTCTTACCTAGTAGAAATAGCTGTCACAAACAAACAACCCTTTCAGCTTGTAAGAAACCTGTGCCCTAATTCGGGTCAGAATTTGTGGATGCATTATTTTTTAAAAGAAAGCACTTTGAGAATAGAAAAAAGGTAGTATCATAAATGCTACTTAAGAGATGCTTTTGTAAATAGCTTTTGTTTTTCAAAAAATGCTTCTGATGTTTCTGATTTTTATTAAGGCTCCTTTCATTTTACTGCTTGTCTTTCTACCTGCCTACCTGTCAGTCTGTCTATCTATCTACCTATCTTCTACCGTCATCTGAGCATATACTTCTCTCATTATAATTTATTCATAAATTATTAAATTAAGAAAATGTAAATTCTATAGATTAAAAGGAGGAAATACTTTTCACACAATCACAATAACTATTTGGAAACATTGACTATTATCACAGCTTTAACCAAAATAAAATGAAATAAAAGTTAGCTATGTCAGCTTGGAATTCAGACGATTCACTACATTGTTAATTCAGAAACTAAAAATAATAAAGTCAGATTTCAGGATAAAAACATGATTTTTAAAAGTGTCATGTCAGCGTGGAAGTTCAAGCTCCAAGAAGAAATGAGACCCTGCCACAGTCTAAGTAGCTTCAGAGAGGGAGGAGACACCATGTGGAAAATAGGCAAAAAAAAAAAAAGTTTTGGTTTTACAAAAATAAATATTTCCATATCTCCAAAATCCATGCACCTAGATACGATGTTTCTGAAGATTCTGTACATTTTACATAGCCTAGCCTGCACTTAAGGAATATCTATGGAAAAAATAACTAGGAAAGGAGAAAACTGTACATGGGTTTTTGGTTTTTTGTTTGTTTGTTTGTTTGTTTGTTTGTTGTTGTTTTTTTCCTAATTTTAGCCTGGGTAAAACACCAATAAGCAGCATCAGAATTAAATTTGTTTCTACCATACAGTGGTATGAATCTGAAAATCTTCATAATAGAACACATCGTTGTCTTTGTATTTCAAGCTTCCCAATCAGGGTTGAAATCAGTCACAAAGGACCAACCTAAAAATAGACTGAGAGGGAGAGGACTATAGCTTGCCTGCTGTCAGCTCCTCTTGTTAGTCCTGAGTGGAAAATCCAGGTGCTGCCTCCTTGTGTATAAACATATTCCCTTAAGCAAATCAATGTAGCAGTGAAGGCAGGGTTTCAGTAGCCTAAGGTATAACACAAAAGACATTTAAAGGGATGGAACTATCCCTTCAGAGACTTGATATGCAGGGGTGGGAGGATACCCAGAGGGACCTCCACCCTATCAGAGGAGAAGAGGAGGGGGGATGGGAGGAGAGGTTGTGTAAGAGGGGGTGTGTAGCACCAAACAGGATGTAAAATAAATAAATAAATAAATAAATAAATAAATAAATAAATAAGGGGAAAGATGGTAAATCAACACCTTTGTCCAAGAATCAAAATAGGGCTTACATACTAGACAACATGTTTCTAAAGCAGTAGACATCAAACTTCCTTTTAATTGTGACTCAATACCTAATAACAACTCTATCAGAACAGATTTTGTTGTATTTAATATTACGTTTCCAGGTCATTCCACACCAGCGTTGGGTGAAAAGTGAGGGGAAATAAATCTAATCATCCAGCTGTTTCCGAAACCCCAGCTGTTCAGTAATGGGCGGAGAAGAGCTAGCATAACAATGGGGTGGAAAAGACGCATGGTGCAGGTGACCGTGGGAGCTGTCCGGATATGCTCTGCTATGACCTGATTTATAAAATAGCAAGACGTCTACTCAAATCACACACAAATAGTTCCTGCTAAGAAATGTGTGAACAGGGATGACAACAGCCTTCATATTGCATTCTCAGGGGGAAGCAATGATGTGTGACCAGAGGTGGGGTCCTGGGAAGGTGGAGAGCCAAGTATTTTCTTTGTTTCTCTTCAACCTTAAAAAATGCTTAGTAATCAAGTGAATGTTTGAAAAGCAAACAAAAAGGACATCTCTGCATATTTTCCTTTTTCTTTGCTTTAAACACGTATTAGAATCTTACACCAATCCTCCCTCCCTCACTACCAGTCCCGTTCAGGGAAGCAACAGAAATTTTAGAGTCAGATGATTTTTTTTTTAATCTTTCTTGCAAAAGGTTATACTGCAACTAAGACTTTTAGAAACATTTTGAAGTAAGGGGAAAAAAATGCTTCCAGCGTGTGATTGTCAGCGTGTTTTAGCAATGAATGTAGGATTTAAGCTGGTGACCCCAGACTGATCCCTAAGAGTGACACCATGGATATACAAGGAGGAAATGGCAGTTCCTAAAGAGAGAGCCGCTCCTATCTAAAGATTCCTCTCGATCTCTCGAGAGAATAAAAATAGTCTGGCATCACGCGATGACTCACACCTTGAGATACTGTATGTTGCTTTATGCTTATCTATCTAATCTAACCCTTTCTTCCTCACGCTGCCTGGAAGCCTGTGAAATCTGTGGATTCTGGTAGTGAAATGACACCTCTTCTCAGTGTGGATGGAAAGCGGTCCCTGCCACAGCTAAACCAGCAAGGAGCATATGATAGCAGAGTTCTAATTAGGCTGCACAAATTTTATGCTTTCTCCATTCCTCTAAGTATTATGCACATGCAATACCCAGTATAAACATATTCCACAGCTCTGCCTTAGCAGTGTTTATTCCCAGGGATTCTGAGTTTGCCACTTAGCTCAGTTTCAGTGCACGACCAGTGCCTAAGTGTCAATCTGTGAAAGATGTGAAAATCCCCTTTGCAGAAGAGAAAAGTGAGTTTTATCCTCAGCAAGACTTAGTATGTTTTATCCTTATTTTGCAGCTGCAGGTCTGGGTAGCTTTTGCATGTAAGTGTTCTGGGAGACAGAAAGCAGAGAATTGTGACCATGGGACATACATATCCATATGCCTAGAGGAATCCACTCTTCTGGATACCTAGTGATTGCAAAAGAATTATAATTAACATTATAAAACTCAGCTGCTTTTAGAAGATCCAGCTAATCCTTCCAACAAACTGATGACTTCATTTACACATCACTCCTTGCTTCTTGCCCACCTGCCTCCTACTCCACCTGTCTCCCGGTTGGCTCTAGTCTTAGAGCATGATTCTATTCTGGAAGAAACTGATCTAGAACTCGGAAGTCACTTATAGATACTCAGAAGGAAAAGGTACCCTAATATTCCAACAATATCTGTACATTATGATGCAGAAAACAGACCCAACTTGTGTTGTAATTCATAGTTACTCTAGTTAGCTTAAAAAGTGACCAAAAACAAATGTTACAATAGAAGGTATCAAATGCACCTGCCACCAACCAATCAACACATATGTGCCTTTTATTTGTTTGTTAGGAAGACAAAATGTTTATGATAAAAATCTACCAATTTAAATAATATATTGAAAATCAAGGAATGGGTACAAAAAAGAAAGGAATGGCATTATATTCTCAGGAAGAATGAATAAACAAGTCACTATTTCTAGGCTAAATCCCTATCCAAATAGATAGTTCAAATTATAGGTCGCAACTTCTAAATATATTAATTTATTAAGATAACCAGCTAGATATATACCTAAAGTTAATAAGGTAGGGTGAGGCTTGGAATCTCTAGCTACCTTCTCAAACTCCATTTGCTTACCCAACAGGAAGAACAACAACATCAACCAAGCAGACACCCCCGCCCCCAGAGCTCCCAGGGACTACACCACCAACCAAATAGTACACATGGAGCAACCCATGGCTCCAGCTGGATGTGTAACAGAGGATGGCCTTGTCCAGCATCAGCGGGCGAAGAGGCCCTTGGTCCTGTGAAGGATTGACGTCCCAATATAGGTGGGGAAGAGTGGGTGGGTGGCTGGGGGAGCATCCTCATAGAAGAAGGGATGAGATGTGATAGGGGGTTTCCAGAAGCGAAACCAAGAAAGAGGGTAACATTTGAAATGTAAATAAAGAAAATATCCAAGAAAAGAAAAGAAAAAAGGAAAAAAGAAAATCAACCTTAGATTTAAAACTTGTGGGAGAACAGCTAGTTTCTTTAAGGGCTGCTCCTGGTAGGCCAAACACATTCCAGTGAGTGACATATACTCAAGAATACATACGTAGCACTAATTTATTTTATTTTTTTAATTTGTGAACAAATTGGGCAAAATGGAATGGGGGATAGATCCAGGAGGAGATAGAAGAGGAAGAAATATGATCAAAATACAATGTATGGAATTCTCGAAAATGAATAAAAATATTTTTAATAAATTTATGGACTTATTAAAATTTGACTTCAACCAGAAATGTCAAGCAAATATATAAATAAATCCTAATCCAAAGGCAATCCCTAGGGAGTCTATAACCTCTTCACAGACTTCAGTCCAAAGGCAGCCTCATCAATTATTTCCTATGCTGCCTGATAGTAACTGAAAGCCTCATTTGGATCATGATCCCTACCATTGAGAAGAAAAAGAAAGACTCACTCAGGTGCTATCAACGCCATGAGTGTTCTTTGGGGAAATCACCAATCCATTCAAGTTCCAGCGTATTCAGTTTATAAATAGAACAGCATGAACCTTCCAAACTAGTTAATATGGTCCTTATCATGACTGGGTAAGGGTTCAGTTAATTACTACCTGGTCTTATAAAAGAGCCCATATTATCCAACTATTTTATGTGAATGCCTTCAGAGACGATGAGAGGTTTGGGACATGTTCCAGAAACAACAATATAAAGCCTTTTAATGTTATAATTAAAGCTGGGACAATCGAGGAGACACATCAAGCAACAGACAGAAGAAAAGCACAGCAATAGAATGGTTTTAAGTAATGCTAATTCTGGAAAACACTAGGTAGAACCACAGTTCCTTTCCTTCCATATACATCTGTTATGGAATGGAAACCATGTGCGTAAAAATAAACATTTTAAACGTCTCATAAAAAAATAAGCTTTTTTTCCTGAGACTGACATTCCGTGTGTCAATAACCCACAGACCTCCTCAGAGGCTAACCCTAATGCCATTGAAGGTTTAAGACATAAAATTCAACCTAAAGCTTAAGAAAGATTTTCAGTATTCAAATATCACCATTTTTCCCACAATACACATTTTTCCTATAATAGAAAACTTCATCTTTCCCTTCAGGTTGTCATTCTGCCGTACCTCAAACTGCTCATTTACGAACACGTATTTTGTCCTAATAAAGGCAGAATAAGAAATGCATAATACATGTAACATATAAATGTTTGATATGGGAAGATGAATTCTTCACAAACAAACAAGACTCATTGCCCCAGATTTCATTGATACTCACAGAGTCTGTGTAACTGCTCTGATTGCTAATAAAAGTGGCAGACCCTCAATGACCAGGAACTTGAGAACTTGTGGACAAAAATGTGTTTGTTCTCTTGGGGCATGGAAAATTTTTTAAATCAAGCGCATTTCTGCATAATATCTAGAAGAGGTCAGACCATCTTTTTTAAGTACTGGGTTTTCCTAGATGATTCTTATTAATGCTGCTAAGGTTGGCTGACATGCCGCGTGACATTTCACAGAGAACAGTCACCTGCATATTTGATCTGCCAGTAGCTTCTGTTTTCCACCAACCTTGTGACAATCGCCACCTCATTATCCCGGAAAAACACAGAAACCATGACAAAACCTCCCTGTGAAATTTCATATTTAACCCTGAATAATTTCCTGCACTGGTTCATCAGACTTAGCCACACAATTAGAATTTGTTTATTTTTCTAATTATGGTGCTTTTGTTGTTGTTGTTGTTGTTGCTGCTGCTGCTGCTGCTGCTGTTTTAACTTGGTGTTTTGGTTTTGATATGTATCTCTGAGACCCTTTATGTCACTCAGGTTTGTCCTGAACTAGTGATCTCCCTGCCTCAGCTTCTCAAGTGCTGGGATTCAAGGCATGTGACACTACATTCAGATCGGCATACTCTATCACTGTATTATGGTTTTGCATTTTCACAGAACGCCTATGTATCTGTAGAAAATTGAATCCAGAGCCTGGGTAAAGGCAGGCTGAGAAGACAAACCAACTTTGAATAATCTTCAAAAGAGATCATTCCCAGGTCAGAAAGTCAAAGTTAATGAACTATTTCCAGATCAAATACCAAAGTCATTTAAATGCTGGTGACCTATATACGAATTCACACTTCAAGACTCCAGTAACAGCAAAAGGATACAAACTAAAGCTTAGGTCATTCCCACTGAGGCTCGTGCATTGGAGAACCCAATTTCCAGATGATAAGGATGCATTAAGGATCACTGAATTGGCCTTCTAAATCAACTCTGACCCTAAAGCCTGAGCGGGGTGCTGGGGGTCTCCCTTACAGCCTAGTTGATGAACATGTTCGATGTACTTCAAAGCAACCAAGTCAAGCCTGGGTTTAATCCTTTTACCTCCCCCCAAAATGACGGAATTTTCTGAACCTCCAATTTGGCCAGATGGCCTGATACATATTAGCATACTTTTATGAAGAAGATACTGTGAGGAATCAGGACTGCTATGGAAACAGACAACGAAGCCAGAAATAAAATTCCTATCACAAGTCCTAATCTTAATTTACTTTTTAGAAGTACATATTCCCATTTACTGCAAAATTAGCTCTAGTTCCTTTGATCTTGAACGAAAACCACTCCATCAGCCTTCTCTCAAATAGCAATTCAGATCACATTATTAGAAAGCAAGATCGTGGTCTAACCTAGGAAAGTTACATTGATCTGAAAATGTCTGCACTTAGAAACAAGTTTCTTTCAGCAGGAAAGCCAAGCAGTACCTTTCGTCCACATCAAATGTCCCTTGCAGAATTCAGAATGACTTTTGGGTCAAGAAGATTTCCTGGAACAGGCACTTTTATCACTGAATGACAGCCTATAACCATTCTGAACTGCATCAATAAAACAAAACAAAACAAAACAAAAAAGACACAAAAAGGGGATGTTACACTAGGCATGGCTCACACAAGCACAGCACCACAGGATCACTGAAAATGTAAAAAAAAAAAAAACCTACATATAGCTCCACTTTACTTAGTAATAACATTAATATGACAGGTACAACACTATCCTGAAAATTAGCAATGAACAACACCATTTCTGATTCTGTTGAAAGGCCGGGAGTTACTATTATTATTTAAATCAGAAAATTATTTCCTATTAATTAATAATGACTTTTTATGAACAAGGACAATATATATGTTAACTCTGTATATTTTCTTTGGTTATATCTCATTCATTGTCTGGATTCTGTTTAAACAATGTACACTTAATGAAAAGGGTTTTTGTCTTGTTTTACAAAGCTTCAATGGTCTCTATGTAACACAGACTTGACATGGAATGCAAAAGCACTTGAGAATTACTACACGTGCCCAAGCGTCAAATAGGTTCCCAGCATAGGTCAGAACACTATGACAACACTGTTCTTCCACAAAGCAAGCAATAAAAATATTTACTTACCAACCTTCACTGTATGCATTCAACTGAAGACAGAGGAGGCATTCTGCACTAATGGAATCCTTTTCCTTTATAAGATTGTAGAATAAAGCGCTTCAAAATGCATTCTATTCATTCAGTCTGGGTTATATTTTAAAATTCTCAAACTCCTGGTTTTTCAGTTAATCTAACAATGACTACAAATATTATGTTGTTTTTACTTAAAGAAAATATCCAGGCTCTACAGCCAAGTTCTGCATATGAGGTTATCATCTGGTTGGGGTGTTTAAATCAAAATAGTCCTGTCAACCCCACGGTAGCTACTAAAAGGAACCAGATAATAATGTATCCCCAATATTCCCATTCTCACTTTAAAATAATGAAATAACCCTAAGAATCAAATGACATAGACTGTGCAGTTAACTACCAGCTCTCATGATACCCTGAACTAGCTGTCACTCCTCTGGCAACTACCAGCTCCCTTTCACAGAAATGAAAGACACCTCTATCCCTACTTTCTTCCCTATAAAAACTAGACATTGCTACTTCCTTTTTTAGCCATTTGCCAGAAAGAAGAATGCATCCAAAGTCATCTGAAAAGGGTCTCCGACCACAAGCATCCTGATCTTGAATAAAATCACTTCCTTTTGTATGGTGAACCTATATGTATTTCAAACCTATTAATTGACATTTAAGAAAATACAGTTTCCTAAGTCAGTTTGTACAGCGGCATTTTCCCTAGTAGGAAATCTTCACAAACCTTTCTAAAGTACCTCGAATAGCTTCAACTTGGGAATTGGCCGTTAATTCACAGCTGTACTGAATACCCAGCTTTCACATGAACAAGTGCTTCATGCAGAAATGCCCAAACTCAAGGCAAAGGGGTTTGGAAGTTTCTTCTCAAGGTAAAATCAATGCACACACTCTAAGATAAAAGCATTTTGCATGGGGGAAAACAAAATTGAATGACATTCTAATAATGTTTGGATCAAAAGCATATGACTAGAAATTCCACCAGTTTCTAAACAAACAAAAACAAAAACAAGAGCTGAGGGAGAAGCCCTAGGATTCTTAATTATCTGTAGCTCATGCAGTGTCAGAATTATTAATGTCTATATCATCAAATTCAATACAACTTCCGATTTAGGAAAGAAATATCAAAGAAACCAAGCACAAAGGAATTCAGAATGATTTTCCTCCTTATCACAAACTATTACTGTTACTTTCACAAAATACTATTGATATCGTACTGTCCTGTACTGGAGAAATTATTCATATCAAGCATTTGCAGGAAACTCGACATTTCAGGGTTTGCAAGCTTTCCTTTTCTTTCCCTATTCCTCTGATTTAACATGATTTTCTACTCATAAAACAATGAGGTGGGAACTTGTTTCAGTGACTTTTGTGAAGGGATTATGGCCATGCCTGTCAAACACTAATTACACTTTTCTCTAATACAGAGTATTGGGATTCAGAGCACCATCTCTGGAGCGCTAATCACAAGGTGGCACTCGGTCCTTCAGTCACCTCCACTGCTGGCTTGTCTTTCCATCTGCAGATGGAGTTCTAGCCAAGTGGCTTCCCTACAAGTGTAGAGGAAAGACAGGAACTAAAGATATTGATTTACTAGAACTCTTCTCATTTCAAACACTGTTAAAGGAAAGGTAAAATGTATCCAGTGATTTACTGAACTAAAAGCATTTGAAAAACCTGGCATGTAAGGGTGAGCAGGTGTTTCTTTTTTGTTTGTTTTTGGTTTATTGGGTTTTGTACACGTTTGTTAAGTTTGCTATGGACTAAAATAGTAGGCATGGGATTTCTTCCCAATGCTCAGGATAACCATTTATAAAGAAGACTTTGTTTTGTTTAAATGACTTGAGTAGTAAGGCCTCCTATGTGTTTATACTGAGTGTTCTGAACTCTATTTCATGGGGATACAGTTGTTCATGGTGCATTCCTTGTTGCTACTTCAAACTCAAGAATAGCTGTTGTGAGGTAAATGGAAATGCAATCTTCAGAAAGCCCCTGTGATAAACATGATAATGTTTTACACTGGCGATGGCGAAACCAAATGTTCTAAAACCATTCTTCCCTAGCTCTGATGTAGCAGGGTGCTTTAGCATTTGAGGCGAACCCCACATTTTGTGTTTTGTTTTGTTTTTGCAGCTGTACACGTACACACATACACAAAATGGACTGAATTCTAGCATTTTGTTGCATATTTAATAAAAAGATCTTAAGCCATAATTGCTGTAGCTGCTGGGCGCCTTATTTCTCCAAGAATTCTTTCTGTGCATGCAATAACTTTGGTTAAATTATTCTGGACTTAAAAGGCAGAAGAGTATTGAAAATAGTATGGTTTCTGAAGCATCATTGTAACAAACCAATTTCGAAAGATTCGGCTGCTGAACGTTACTTCATAGTCCCTTTGTAGATCGGTTGTTCAGATTTTAAAGCAGGAATCGTGTGCTGTTATCTGTGTGGTCATTAGTCTCACAAAATGAAAAGAACAATAACTGAGACAAAGAAACCATTCTTCCAATGATTGTCATTGAACTGATTGGTGCGTTAGTAAACATTCACAGTATGAAGTCTCTCTCGGGCTTCAGCATAGAAAGTAGTGCAAAAGAAAAAAAAATTCCAGTCTTAAGACCTGTGAACAAAACTTGTTACATTTCCTCCAGAACATTAGGCATTTGCTAGTATATCTCCCCAAAATTAATAATAAAATATAATCAATTTCTAAAGGCCCCTGCAGCCTTTTCAAAAGTTAATTTCCAGTTAAAAATAAACTTTAATTAAATCCAAGATTAAATTGTGACCTATATTCTATTAAATAATTTACTTTCTCTTTTTTCTACACAGTAATTCTTACAATTTCTAGAAAACAACTACAGAATCCAAAGACATAGGAGATGTTATTAAAACACTGGTAAAAGACTGCTCGAATTCATTAGTTCTTACATAGTAAATACTTCAGAATGCCAACTTTTCCCATCACGGCACAATTCCCAACAATGTTGACAATTTACATACACACCCATGGCCACACACTCTCTCTCGCTCTCTCACACACACTCACTCTCCTCGGGACCACCTTTACTATTAACATTTTCCCATTATGTGCAAAATTCTTGCATTCTATTAAAAAATATAAAGATAGATCTGCTGTTTTTAATGCCTCCCTCTTCTCCAAGATGTATCACTTATTTGATATGCAATACACGTTTCGTCACAATTATGCCATGTATCGCCATTAAACAGTGTATTACTGTATGCAGTGCAATCGTTTGCATATCTCATTTTCATAACTGCATTCTTTATGTATGAATATATTCGGAGCTGGGCGGCAGCGGCAGGTGGAGAGAGAGATTCACACATCCGTCTCCACAGCCTTTGCATTAGAACAGTTGTTTTTATCTGTCTCGCTGTCATCCCCCTTTCCCTGACACTTCTCTTCCTTTCCACATAAAGACTCCTTGACCCCTTCTTCCATCTCTAGATACTCTGACTTGTCCCCCAGGGAAGAAGAAGTAGAGCTCCGAAATTTCTTGAGCAAATTAGAAGGTAGGTATGGGCAACTGACTGCGTTTTGGGTCAGCTGGGTCTGTTCTTCGTTTTCAGTCTCTCTGTGGTAGAAATAGTTAAAGTTAGACACAATCACCGGCACGGGCAAAGCAATGGTTAAGACACCCGCAATGGCACACAGGGACCCCACAATCTTTCCCCCCACTGTGATGGGCTTCATGTCCCCATAGCCCACAGTTGTCATGGTTACCACAGCCCACCAAAACGCATCTGGAATGCTTTGGAAATGGGTGGTAGGTTCATCTGCCTCTGCAAAATACACAGCGCTGGAAAAGAGGATGACCCCGATGAAGAGGAAAAAGATAAGAAGGCCCAGTTCACGCATGCTGGCTCTTAGGGTGTGGCCCAGGATCTGCAGGCCTTTGGAGTGTCTGGAGAGCTTGAAGATCCGGAACACTCGGACCAGACGGATGATCCTGAGGATGGCAAAGGACATGGCCTGCTGCTGCTGGCCGTTGCCACCCCCCTGCTGCTGGGCCAGATCGGTGCCCAGAGTGATGAAGTAAGGCAAAATGGAGACGATATCAATGATGTTCATGATGTTTTTGAAGAAGAGTGCTTGGCTGGGACAAGCAAAGCATCGAACCACAAACTCAAAGGAAAACCACACGATACATACTGTCTCCACAATGAAGAAAGGGTCATTGAATATTGTGTGCCCTGAGTTCTCCAGGTGGGGTGCCGAGGTGTCATTCAACAGTCTGCTGTGTCCACCTGAGCTGAGGGCCATGATGAGGTCCCTATCATCCCTGAACTCGGGCAAGGTTTCCAGGCAAAATATGACAATAGAGATTAAGATGACCAGGACAGATACGATGGCTATGCCCCTGGCAGGGCTGGAACTCTCGGGATATTCAAAGAGAAGCCAAATCTGTTTTTTAAACTCGTTTTCTGGCAGAGCCCTGTCCTCCTCTTCTCTCACAAAGCCCTCATCCTCACGGAACTTGAGCAGGGCTTCCTCTCCCAACTGATAGAACTTCACCTCCTCAGTGAAGATATCAAAGGGGACATTGACTGGCCTCTTCAGGCGGCCTCCTGACTGGTAATAATACAAAATGGCATCAAAGCTGGGACGGTTCCTATCAAAAAAATACTCATTGCGCAAAGGGTCGAAGTACTGAGTCCTCTTCTCAGGGTCTCCCAACAGAGTTTCTGGAAACTGGGCCAAAGTTTTCATTTGGGTTTCGAAGCGTAGACCAGACACGTTTATTACCACGCGTTCACAACAGTCACTGTAGCGGACTGAACTGTAGCCGCCGCCACCCCCATCATCCTGGGGCAGTAGGTCAGTGTAGGAACACCCATCCCCATGGTCCTCTTCACTGTAGTAAAACCTTCCCTCCTCTTCCTCCTCCTCTTCCTCCTCCTCGTCTTCCTCCTCCTCGCTCAGCTCCCTAAGGATCTTCTCTTCAGAGCCACTGGGCATCAGGTCTGAGCAATGAGGAAAACTGCTCTGCCTGTGGTGGAGTTTCTTCTTCTCAGTTCGCTGTCGCCTCCTCCTCCGACTACCACGGCTTCCTTGAGGATCATGGGAGGAGTAGGCCCCACGTGTCTGATGATGATGGTGGGGGCCTCCGCCAGAACCTCCAGTGCCTTCCACCGCAGCCGTGGCAGCTGCGACAGCAGCAGCTGCAGCTGCCCTGGAGTGAGCAAGTCTCTCCCTCTCTCGAGCCCTGGCCTGGGCGGCATAACCATAAGGCATGTGGCTGTTGCACCCTGAGCTCTCGGCACTCACCATTGCCACCTCCATGGTGGTGGTTTGGGGAAATGGCTGGTTCCAGTTGTAAGAGAAGAAGAAAGAAAAATAGGGCAGCTTATTTTCTTACCAAATTAAGGTAAGTTTGGAAGCCTTAAGCAGATTGCTTAGAAGACTTGGGATATTTTCAGTCCAACTTTGCATTTTCTGTTTTTAAATCAGCACACCCCATGCTCCCTCTTCTCAGAGACTCGGCATTGCTTTCCAGAGCTTGCTTAGTCTAGACAACAGCCTAGTGCTCCTCAAACATAAGTCATGAAGTGATGTGGTCTCCCAAACACCTACGTTTTGGGGGGTAGGTGTTCAAATCTGGAAGTCTGTCTGGGATGCGGTCTGATGATGACGCTACAAGACTCAAAGGCAGCAAGAATCTGACAGTCAGAAGTTGTGCCTAGAAAATGAAATATATTTTTTTTCTTGTATGGAAATTGTCCAAAGCCAAGTCCATCTAATTTAAATAAAATGCAAATAAGTCTTTAGTCTTAGCACTTGCCTTCTAGTGATAGCTTGACCCATGTTAAAATGTGGCTTAAGATATGCCCAGCCATCGCTGCTCAGTCTATGAGGATGGTCTCCCAGACCTTCCCTCTAAGGTCATCAAAGCCTTCACGGAGCCACAGACAATGGCAGGTTGTAGATAAAGACCTTGGAAGGTAGAGAAGGTGGTAGATGGGGTTCCAGCAGGGGCAAACTCAACACTGAGGTCTCCATAGAAAGCAGGAAGTGAAGAGCCTCCTTTGGCTAGAATCATTCAGAAGGAGCACTTCACCTGAAAAGGGATGGGAGATAAGCAAAGGAGAAAAATAAAAAAGAATCAAACCATAGAGAGCAAACAGCCCTTTACTCCGCATACACTTCTCTTGTCCTCAGGCAAGTCATGAAACACACACCAGGAGAGCATAACTTTTCAAGAGTACAGGGCAGGCTGCTCTAAAATCGTTCCCACTCAACATCCACCTGTCTTCTTCGGCCATTGCTTCCGATCAGTCAATTTTGTGGCAACTCATTTGTTTCGATCCTGTCCGTTCTCAGCCCACACGATTCTCGCTTTCCTCTGCCCCTTCACCAATGCCAGCTCTTAATTCTTAATAGCTTCCTCCTCCTTCCACAACAGCAATGCTCTGACTTTACAGCTGTTTCCAGTATTCATTGATCTCAAGGAATTCTCTTTAAATTTCAGTCGTGAAATGCTGCTGAATTAAGTACCCTTACATTTTTCTTTTTCTTGGGATTAAAGAAGTGAGGGAAAAAACAGCTTTCTTCAGTTTAGACTCCACTACTTGAATGGATATCAATTACCTAATCTATAAAATGTAACAGCGTAACCCATCCCCTTTACCCCACATTGGGAAAGGATCAATGGAGATCATGGATGCTAGAGCACACTGTCAATGTATACAATGAATGGCAACAAATAAGGCAGTTTGAATAATACAGCATTAAACTAGGCTGTCATCTGTCTACCCACTCCCAAAATCCACATTCTTTGCCACTGTCTGACATAGGGGAAGACAGAACTTGAGCACATCCAGGGTACGATGACGCTAGACTATGCCTGTGTGAATCCAGCATTCTCTGACTCCATGAAACATGCCCCTGTTGTTGTTTTTCTCCTCTACTCCAGCTTCCTGCACACCCCCTACCACCCACATCCTACAAGCAGATCTCAGTTCCCACTTCTCTCAGTAATCATCCCCTCACCTTGAAGTGCCTTCATGTTCACCTGATATAGTCTTCTGAAGTGTGTGGATGTTGCATTCAGTGTACACACTTCACCCACCTTTTAGTTGCACCCTGCTTTCTCATTCTCCAATCCACCACACATTTTTTTGCAGACCCCAATCTGTCTACTTCATCTGCCATTCCTGACCTCTTCTCTTACTTTGCTCTCCTAAATCCATTGACTTCATCTCCTCAGCCAGGACTTAGGAAACCTGCTCCTGACTCCAGCCACCTGCTTCTTCCATTTACCTTGTCCAAGAGGACTTCTAAGAATACAGAAAATGAACCAGAGAATTGGAAATGATGATAACAGGTAGAATTCAGGGCATCCTCTAGTTTCTATTACTGGAAACACTTGGGCAGCAGGCGAGCAATGGCTTTCTCAAGCCATTAACAGGATTCTACCCTTGAGCACCTGCTGCTCTTTGCTGTTGGTGTCAGTGCCACAACTTAAATGACAAGCAGGGAAATGGCAAACACAGGGCATCTCTCACACACACACATCCTTGATTGAGACCAAAATAATCCAGAAAATACACCTCAGAAGTTATTTCTAGTGACATCCTCTCTTACGTCTGACTCGTCACGCCATCTTACATGCACAAGTGTTTATCATGGTGTGGTCTCCAAGGCCTCACGAACAAAATTGCCCTATGGCTACAGTCACTGTGGCATGTTAGCCAACATCTTTAAGACTGGCACAATCCAAAAAGCCTGAAAATGTGTTCAACTTCTCAACCCCCACAAAGTGTTGTATGGATACCACTTACGTCTTGAATAACTGCCATACCCATGGACTTACAGATGTGAAGATGTCTCTCCCACCCAAGTAACTCCCCAAAAGGACATGAATTAAAGGGTCTTCCAGCTCACTGTTACTTCTACAAGCTCTAGAACTACCTTCATTCTACTCTATAACAAATGCTTCCTTATTCTTTTATTTATTTAGGCTCGTTAGTAACTGTTTTTCTAACTCACTCTTTGACATGCAAAAGCGAACTGTTTTCCTTTCAATTGACTACTAGTTACCTCACTATCCTAGAGAGACAGAAAGAAGAAAAGGGGGGAGGGAAGCAGGGAGGAAGGGAGGCAGAGAAGCAGGGAGGCATGGTGGGAAAGTGGAGATAGAGGGAAGAAAGTGAAAGAAAGAGAGAAAGAAAGAAAGAAAGAAAGAAAGAAAGAAAGAAAGAAAGGAAGGAAGGAAGGAAGGAAGGAAGGAAGGAAGGAAGGGAAGAAAGAAAGGAAGAAAGGGAAAAGAAAGGACAAATTACAAACCCACCAAACCATTTTTCCAACAAACCAAACTGATTTAAAAATCTCTCTTTCTCCAGGTATTCTTCTTAGGAGAATCAAGCCGACTGTATGCAAGAGACCTTTACAGGGGCTTTCCCCTGTGCCTTCTTAACACCATTTAACTAATAGGATTTTCCGGGCACCTACCTATTCCTGCTTCTATGCTCCCAAATACCAATCAAGCATCCCTCTTCCCTTCCTACCCAACGACAAGGCTGCTTTCCTTTTTAGATGCTGATTTCTGCAACTGTGCTAGGGTGGTACCTGAACCAAATCTGGGAGAAGGGCAGAGAGGGACAAAATTAAAACAGAAAAAGGTGATAGGATCAGACAATACAACACCAAGAAACGCGTACTTTAACTCAACGCACACCATTTATCCGGTCCCTGTGGAGTGCTCACTCTGAAAATGCATGCCATCCTGATATTGGGAGAGGCAGCAATACAGACCCGCTCATCAGCTGTTCGCAAAGGAGAGGAACGGTGAGGCTGGGACCAGGCAAAACGAAAATAATGCTGAATCTAAACCCCACCTCATTGGGGGAACGACATCTTTAATTGCGCCCTAGCCTCCAGACCTGGGTTCCCGCTCTGGCACATAAAGCAGGGCGCACTCGCCCCATCCCCTGGGTTGCCCCTGGAGCGCCGCGTAGCATCTGCACCTCCCTTCTCCCACCTCCTGGTTTATTTTTAACCGCCTTCCATTCATGTCCTTCTGTCACATTCTCAATATTATTTATTCCTCAAATGTCCACAGTTTCTCAACAGCCAAAAGAGTAAGGTGAAGGAGAGATAAGAAAGGTATACTTACCATTCCCAGCAAGTGCGAAAAATAAAAATAGAAAAAAAAAATCCCCCCGGTGATTTGTTTCCCCCTTTCAAGCTGCAACAGCTGGAGGAGGGGCAGAATCATTGGGGGTGGGGGCGCAGTACAAAAAAATCACTCGGATTTGGCAGGTGGAAGATCCCAAATATCCACGGAACAAGTTCAGTCGCCTTGGCCGGGGGCTACGGGGTGTCACAGAGTCCTCTTTACGGGAGCCCAGAGGTGGAGATTGGGGACGCCCCAAGATAGACCCCGGAGATTTCTGGTTCCTCCGGAGTTCGGCACAGCAGACCTGGGCTGGGAACGGAAGTCAAGGTTCCCCGAAAAAGACTCCAAATCCTAGACAGCAGCGATCACTTGTTAAGCCTGCACTCCTCCAGTATCCATCCCAGTCTCGCTCTCTAGCTGGCTGCAGGAGCAGCACACGCCTCCCCGGGCTGCCAGCGCGCACGGGCGGGGGCGGGGCATGGCCGGGCAGAGGGTGTGGCCTTTGGGGCTGTCACTAGGGGTGCCTCCCCGCGTGGCTGGGCGGGCACAGTCACGACGCTGCGACCCCACCCGTCGGCCCAGCCCCCACGACTGCTTAGCTTCTGGAAACCATCCCAGGAACACTTGGCTATCACCCCCCAAGCGAGGAACAAATCCCGGAGGCAGATGTGTCCCATAGGAGCTGGAATAGAAGTCCAGGACCACAGCACAGGTGCCCACTAGAGAAGCTGGGAATGAGGGACTTCGATGGGAGATGCAGTTCAAAAAATGGGGTGGATAGCTTGGTGCTGCTTCCCTCCCTACCCTGATCTTTTATTTCCCCGGGCATCGGTTCTCTGTTTACCCCTAGAGGTGCGGTAGTATGGCTCAGGTGCATCTCTGGCAAGACTGCAGGTCCAGGAAGCCTTGTTTCTTTCCCCTGTGAGTATACCCCAGCCATAGCCTCAGCCTTCATGGAACATCAAGTCTGCAGCCTCAGCTGCTGGTCCAGGCTGCCTCCCAGGCACAGCGAAAGATCAACTTTATCCATGTATTAGGCGATGTGTTAGAGACTGGTCCAGTGTGGAGTCTGACCCCGGGTGAAAGCTGCTGTGTACAGCACAGGAGACTCAAGTCGCAACAGGAGGGAGATTAGAGGGCTCTGGCAAACTGTTAAAATGACCTAGACTTGAGGTTTTGAAAGGCTGAGGTGACTGTTGCTGCAAAAATAATTGAGGCTTAAGCAGAGATTCCATGTGGCCCATAGAGAGGCTTTATATTAGTGCCCCAAACTTTATTTTTTAAGTATTCCACATTGCCTTGCCCCTGAGCAGTTAAGTGTTTCTCTAGAAAGGCAATTTCACCCCAGATAAACTTTAGGTGTTTTCATTGGTGGTTAGTTTATGAGTGTCTCTGGGACATAGATGTGAGTATACAATTTTGAATAATCCACAGGAAAGAAAGGTTAGCTTAGAGACCCCGGGGAGAGGGGGGGTCGTGCACGCAAGGGAGTGGGGATCAAGGCGATGGTCAGGTTCCGGTCTTGGGGCATCTCGCTCAGCACTCTTAATGGATCGAATAAGCAGCATCGAATAAGCAGCATGGTACACAGGTCCAACTGCTGGAGCAGATCCATCCCGGGCTGCTCGGTTGGCACCTGGGTTGCTGTACTCTCAGGCAGCTTTGTTCATGGGCCCTATTGGGCTTCCTTCTTTTGTGATTCCCGATGAATTATTAAGGGAAATATTCCTGAGCTGAATTATAGATATGTCCCTGTGCACTGCACTCACCCTATCGCGGCTGACACGGAGAAAGACACCTGGAAGACTGCTTCAGTTGTTTAATTTTTAAAATAATGGTGTGGGGGCTGAAACATAATTAGTGAAGGGGAACAAACAAATAAATAATACTGTGAGATCTTGTTTTCCTATCTTCTTCCAGTCAATGCGTCTTGAGATTACGGCACAAACAAATTTATCCTGAACACCCCCCGCCCTCACCCCATCCCGGCCCCACGCCCACCCTGTAGGTGGAGGAGCAGAGAAAAGTTTCCACAGATACCTGGAGAAGCTGCATGTTCCCAGGCATTCCAAATTGGAGCTCGTTCCGGCAAATGGGAGGGACTGATTTCTCCAAAACTGAGAGCAATCATTTTCGATCCCAAAATAGGCTAGATCCCTGTGTAGTCTTACAGGCTCCAGAAAGAGAGAATTGACTTACTGTTAGACCATCAGAAGGCTGTTTTAGGGAATGGTAGAATCAGGGCTGAGGCCATAGGGTATAAGATCTTGGGACCAGTTTCCAAAAGCAATTTGTGAGATCAATCCACAGTAGCTATGGAGTGGATGATGAGACTGAATAATGTACTGAAGATAATGGTTGTATCAAAGCTCGTTTGTTTTCGTTGGATCACATGGAAACTTTGTAAAGTACGCTTTGGCTATATATTCTTCTTACAGCCCAGAAAGTTTTAAATGCCCAAGATCTTCAGGAACATCTTTATTTCTTTGGTATCAGGAATAGAATCTACTAAATCATAGCAATAATTCAGTTGAATAAAAGCCACTCTAATGACAATATTCATTCAGCATATTGAACAAATATTTATTGACTACTTGGTCATGGCATGGAATAGTCACTGAGTGACCAGCCCATCACTGATTATGTTCTAAGTTCTTTGCATGTATAGTGTCTTGTTTAACCTACATGACTAAACATTTTGTACTATTCTATCACTCTTTTACAAAGGAATTGAGATTTACGTGAGTTATAAAAACTTGGCTATCGTTGTCTAATTTATATATAGTAGCAGAACTATTATTTCTGCTACTATACACCTCATATTTGTGACTTTGGCAACATGGGCAAAGCCTTACTCAGTGACGGTGATACTATACGCAGTCTGTGCCCACCTATCCAGGTAAGCAAGTAGCTGTCACAGATTCAAAGACGCTCAACTTGTGCTCTGATGCAGATACGAAAGTGCTGCCTCTGGAATACGAAGAACCGAGCAGCATCTATCCCAAGAGAAACAAAGGAGGACGTCCAAGGAAAAGAGACAGTCTGAAGAGAGTTAGAGTGGCTGCTAAGGAAAGCACGTAGGCTCCCGGTGCTACGGTAAAGAACACCAAGAAGGTGGAATGGTTGGGTTAAGACCAGACCACCTGAGAAAAACATGTCCCACTCTCAGATCTCTGTCCCCATTCCAGCACAAACATGCAAACATGAGCATGCACACACATACAGTCATGTACATGCGATGCACACACACACACACACACGCAACGCACACACACACACAAAGACACACACTTATACACACAGAGAGAGGAGGAGAGAAAGGGAGAGAGAGAAAGAGGCATGCACACACATACTCCACTTTTCCCACTGAAGTATTTTTTCATAAAATAAAAATCATTGCACTTCTCTCTTTCCCTCATATTCTTGGGGCTTGTTTAGAACCCCCAAAGTGAGCTGAGAAATTTTAGTTTAATTTAATTTAACTTTATTTTATTCTATTACAACCTACCAAATCTCTACCTCAACTAAGTCCTAAAACTCTCATTTCTTTAGAAAACTTAATTTTTTGCCTTTCTTAATCACCTAGCCAAAACTTTATAAGCTTTCCCATCTCCACACTTGCCTATTACCTCAAATAATTTATCCTTGGCTTTGAAGTCTCCTGTCAATGGCACAAATGTTCTAGCTTGCTCCATGAAGCTTTTGTCTGTGTAGAATGGAGCAAACAGAGTTTCTTTGGCACAAAGCGGGTTGGGAGGCCTGTAAGACTTACTGGGTCCATTATGAGGGCTTCTGTTCTCTTTGTTGAGTGTGTCCTAGTCCCAAGTGAATAGCAATGCTCAGCTTACACCTCACTTCCTCTTTAACAAGCCTGTGACACATTACTAAAAACAGGTGCTTCCTCTCCTCACCCCCTTGCTCTGGAAACAGTGTATCTGGCCCGGGTTGTGGATCAATAAAGAAAGAGGGTTCTTTCATACGTTAGGAAAAAACTAAATGGTTTACTATATTATATCTTCTAATTCCAGTTCCTCAGATCACCAATTTTAAAGTTCTGAAGTGATGCGAGGATGAGATAGAACCAGAGAACTTATTTCCATGCCGCCCCCTCCAGATTCATAGGCGGAGATCTTCTGAGCAACCCACTATTCTCAATGCAATGAGATGCTCAGCTAGGTGTTACTCATAGCTGGGGTTTCCAATGACTGCTCGCCCTCACGTCCCATTCCATTACATCTTATGCTATTCTACTCAGGTCTCAGGAATTCAGAAAGACAGATTTATTTCAGACTACAGTCCACTTAAGTTTCTGTAGCAAAGTACCATAAACTTTAGTGACTTGCAAACAGCACAGATTTGATTCCCAATGCTTACGTTTAGTGGCTCACAACCACTTGTAATGCCAGTCCCAGGTGTCCTCCAGTGGCTCTTCTGATCCCCAGAGGCACCTTCCCACAAACGGCATACATTCACACATAAATAAATTAACAAGCAAGGTTGAAAGTAGGAAATGAATGTGTCAAGAAGGCTAGCTTACAGTTTCTTGTCCTTGACTGCAAGGAGCACCAGTTCCTTATGGGGTTTGTACACACGTGAAGCCAGGCCAAGATTTTTTCAGACTGCTTCACAACTCAGTTCCTGCTTTAAATAAGCACAAATGGCATAGGTGGACATTGCCAAAGGTGACATGAGGGTCACATAATGTTCAGTTCCTCTCAGGTGTGTCATAGCACAGCTGATAGGCTATATGCAACAAAAGATAGGTATAGATCTAGCATAAAACAAAATAGCAAACTGATAGAAAGCTCTACAATTTCAAGCATGACTCTGGAGATAACGGCATTGAATTACTTCTTAATATCAAAAGCTTAGACCCACCTGCATGACTTTTAGAAAAGATCTACTACTGAATTCATATGTAGATTTGAACTTGGGGTATATTTCTAAATTCACAGTGAAATTCTAATGATCCCCAAATGGTAACTGAAGAGGGGTACATAAACATAAAACAAAGGAATCACTTCTGGTCAACTTGGTGTGCTGGAGCAAAGACCAAAATTGGACTGTACAATTGTTTCTATGTCCTCTGGATGTAAAACCTTGAATAAAAGAGCCACCCTTTATAAGTGTGAGTTTCCTCATTCCCAGTATGGGAAAATCAGCACTTCAGTCCTATTCCACACTATCATGAGTTGGGAGTCATAGAAGAGAAGAATGAACAATGAAGTCTTCTGGGAGTATAACGCTATAGGATGACTACAAATCAAAGTATTTTAAGGCAATAAATATCTACCATGGATTGATTTTTTTCCTCCTTCCTCCTAAGTCTATGTGCTGAAGCTTGAACTCCCAAAATAATGGCCCTCGCATGTGGGGTTATTATAGAGTGTTAACGTGATCATATGGATAATGCCTACCCGACAGCAAGAGCTCCTTTTAGAGAGGAGACTAGTACAGGAGACAAAGAAAAGTCACGTGAACACACAAGATCAAAGCCACCTGTGAACCAAGAAAACAATGAAATTTTCCTATGATAATTTAGACTCAACAATAGACTTGCTAGAAGTGGTTCTTTCTTGCAGAATATTTTTGAAGAAATTGAGAGAAGGGTTTGTAATCAACCTACTAATTGATAACAGGGCCTCCAAACATGATTAAGCCTCCACAGGCTAAAATTCACCCAAAATCAACCTGGAAATCTGGAGCATTTTCCTGGTAAGGTAGCTAGAGAGGACATTAGTTTGAATATTCAGAATGTTGTTCGTGCTGATTCAATTATCAAAACTTTTGCATATGCAGTGACTGTTGTATTAATTTTAGGACTGAGCAGTGATATAAATGAAGGGTAACTCTTTACTCTGGACTAAGGGAGATAACGTCACACAATAAAAGCTTATGAGGAAAATCATGTAGAGAAAGTGAGCAGGAAGGGGGATACACACATTTAGAGTAGAAATGAAGGGCAGCTTGATTAAATTACCATCTAAGATGAGAACTACCTGGCAAGAAAGCTCAGAAAAAATTGTCAGTCAGCATAGGAGCTGGTTGTAAGATAGCAAAACTCTGAACATGGGGCAACTACTGTACCAGGACCCTAAGGTGGCTTCATTCCACAGTACAATTTGATAATACATACCCCAGAAATGCACCTGTCTCCTCTCTTCCCTCCTCCACTAATTCCAAGCTCTGTGTTACTCTTGTGGTAATCTTCCTGTCATATAAGTACCAAGAGCGAACCAATTGCACAACTGGAGCTCTATTAAATGTGTCCCCTAGGCTGGCCTCCAACACATGATCCTTCTGCCTCTGCCTCCTTCAGCAAATCCTGCCAGCATGTGTCACTACCACTGGCTGTCATTATTCTAAGTACCTGGAAAAAGCCAAAAACTTAGAAAGAAAAGCCTAGGGAAGGGACAGAGATCATTGACCCACATCTGAGCGCTGGTCCACCTACCTACGAGTTGGTTAAGACTGACATGTCTAGATACCTCAGTTAATAAATGTCATAATTAATTCTTATTCGTAATATGACAGAATATGCGGTTTTCATTAAGGGTTCTTTTCAGTAGGGAAGAATGAAAGCAATTATAGCTAGCTTGTGTGCAACAGAGGCAAGGACGAAGTCAGAATAAGATCTTGGATTAGTCCAGAAAAGAGCTGAAGACCAAGATTCAGTAAAATCAGTAATAAGCTATTAGGAAGTTCTCTGTCTTTGTCTCTGTCTCTCTCTGTGAGTTTCTATCCCCCCTCCCAACCACCCCACTCCCCACTTCTTGGTCTCGGACTCTCTCCTTACCATATCCCTCCTTCTTTCTCCTCCCCCTTTCTCTGTTTCTTTCTGCTTTCATTTACCTTTCTTTGTAGCCATCATCTTTCCCTTCTACCGAATCTCTGCCACTCCTTATCTCTGCACACAGCCCTATAATAGTTGATTTATCCCCTTGTTAGATGATCACTGAATGGTCCACTCAAAGAGAAGAATCAAATTAATCTACCTCCGGTACCTCAATCATCAGTTGCAAACTTAATTTGTCACGTTAGCTCTACCTTAGGGAGAGTCACTCACTTGGTAATATAGACGAGATGAGATTTTCTGAAGAGAGATGCACTAGTTACTTTTCTTCCTGCTTTGATGGAATATCTTTCCAAAGTGACTCTAGGAAAGAAGGGTTGCCTTGGGCTCACAGTCTAAAGGTATGGTCCATCATTCAAGGAAGACCTGGAGGCGGAACCACAGGGCAAGTGCTCACGTTGTATGTTCAGTCAGAACACAGACAGAGAGAGAGGTGGATTTTCAGCTCACTTTCTCCTTTTTATTCAGTCCAGGATCCCAAAACATGTAATGTGCTATCACATTCAAAATAGGTGTTCCTTCTTCAGTTAAACCTCACAGACATACAAAGAGGTATATTTTCATAGTAACTGTAAATCCAGTCAAGTTTAAAATAATAATTAACTACCAAGAAAGACCAGCCAAAATTTGGTACATTAATTTTTGCAGTAGCATGTCTGGTTCTTTCAATATCATGAGAAAGGCCTGATGACAATCATAGCATCAGCTATCAACTGAGCATAGCATGTAGTCGATTGAGAGGGACCTCAGTTGAGGAATTTCCTATCTTATATGGGTCTGATGCATTTCCTTAAATGTTAATTGATATAGGAAAGCATGGTCCTCTGTTGACAGTGTTATTCCTAGAAATAACAGCCTGGCTATATATGAAACATAGCTGAGCATAGGAAAGGGTTTGCACCAGTAAACAATGTTCGTGCACTGCTGTCTGCTTCAGGTTCCTGCCTTGAGGCCTGGAGTTCCTGCTTTGGCTTCCCTCTCTGATGGACTATAACCTACAGGAGGAATAAATCTTTTCTTCCAATACTCGTTTTGTTCAATGCTTTATCACAGCAACAAAAAGAAAACCGTGGGTGCATGTCTGTAATTCAAGCATGGAGGGCATTGAGACAGGAAGAGCAACAGGAATTGATGATAGCCTGGGTTACGTAGTAGGAACACATCACAGAACAAACAAACAACCACCAAGGAAAAACCAACTTGGAAGATGCTTCAGGATTTCACATCCCCAGAGTGTAGTACTCAGCATAATTGAAATTATCTACACATTCTGCACTGGTATATAGTTTACAATCTTATATTGAAATTTTGTAGCACTATCTGTTTTTAATTTTTTTTCAGATCTAATAATTCCAATTCAGAGCATAAACACTGTAGCCTCATTAAAAGTTATAGACACAAGGCACAGCCCCAAAACGAGCCATCTGCCCTGCATAAAGAAGTGGGCCCTTGATTACTGACAAGAACACAGATTGTTTTCATGTTAAGGAATCGTTCTATCACCCCATGGTTTGTTCAGCTCTGGACAGAAAGTACACCTGTTTATTTGTGCGTGATTCCACTGACGTATGTGGATGCATCCTGTGTTTATGTTGTCTTCTATGTTGTGTGTAATCTATACTGGGAAAACTAATTATTAAACCCTGAAAGTGTGCCCAGAGGCTACTGTGAGAGATGCATCCAAAAAACTTCTAAAAATAACTAAGCAATAAATAACTGTTTGCAGATGGGAATTGTTCATGCAGTATTCTAAGCAACAGCAGGTTTTTAAAAAAGACATTATGGAGTTTTCCTCAATTTTTTTTAACTAGGTATACTAAATTCTGTCTATTTAAGGCAAATCGTTTAAATAACAGTGTTTACAAAATTGGCCAGCTCCAAATTAACGGTATTTTAAGAGACAATATTGAACTATGGCTTTTATGTTAGAAGCACATCACACGTGCGTATCCTCATGCATTATTAAAAGCACCAAGGGAATCATTTCTGAGAGGTAGAGCATGCCAATAATTATTATTTTGGATGGTATTGCGAGGGCCACTCTTCAAAGTAATAGCGCGTCTGCTCAGGATTTCAGTTGTTCCCGTCAGTGACAGCAAAAGAAGTAGAGACGAATAAAATAAGAACATAAGAAATGTACTCTGGCCCAGTAATATGCACATAAATATGCCTGCATCTGCAAGAAGGCTGCAGAGTTTGCACTGGAAGACACTTTAAAATGTAGAGAGAATAAAGGCGTTTTAGTTAGGAGTGCCACACCAGCATTCACAGGACAGTCAACGGATGGTAAGTGACAAGACTTACTGTCGACTTACACAGGATGACTATGATTGGTGATGATTTTAAGTGGCTTATTCTAGTGGTTCTCAACCTTCCTAATGCTGCAACCCATTAAAACAGTCCCTCATACCCACAACCGGAAAATAACTCTAATTTTGCTGTTGTTATGAAATACAGTGTGAACGTCTGTGTTTTTCAGTGGTCTTAGGTGACCCCTGTGAAAGGGCTTTACAACCACTGGAAGGGTCATTCAACTCACATGTTGAGAGCCACTGACTGGCTCATTCTATGCAGAACTCAAGTGTTTTGCGTGTCTTTCAAGGACACTTGAATTCATGTGGATTTCTGTTATTATCAATGAACATACAGCTAGCAGTCTGGCCACGAGATTCAGACAGTTCCATAAAGCCACTGTACTTATATTTAACAATGCAATTAATTTTCCTATTCAAGAAAAATGCCCATCCGTCAACTGAGAGACTGTGGTTCTGGTCTCAAGTTTGAAGAAAACTTCAGGATTCTAGATACTTTGTTTCTCTGTAGAGTATAATGTATGGAAAAAATAATGTGACTCTTTTATGCCCTTTATGGTGAAATATAGTATAACAGAAGAACACAGTCTACAAAACTCCAAAATCTCATCACTTATGTGGCAGAAACTATAAATACAAAAACTTAAATCTCAAGTTTTCCAAAAGTATTGTTCTTCTTTGATAATAAAGGACTTTGACAACCAGAAGGTACTGTAATCATGACATCTCTAAATCAATTCCTAAGTACTTCGAAGGCTGAGATGAGTGGCTCATGGCTGAGTTTGAACCCAGTCTCGGTGACACGGTGAGTATAAAGCCAGCATCACAAGAAAGTGAGATCCTATCTCAAAAAGTAAATAAATAAATAAAAATTGGAAACAATTTTGTACCCTTTTTATAAGAAAACATCTGAGAACTGAATGAAAACATGGAAAGCAAATATATGTGACAATTGAAATTATTGTATTTAAATTATATAGAGGATATTCACTAATGAGTAGGGAAAGTCTCAAAAGAAATGGCAAGGGACATCGTTTTCTACAGAGGTTCATAAGGATCCCACCCTGCTTATATTCTTTGAAAGTATGAGAATGAGTCTTAAAATAGAATATGCAAGGATAGGTTGGTAGTTTTGGGTTCCTAAACGGGGTGAAGAATGGATGAAGGAATATTCTGAATGATTCTTGTTGTTATTGCTGCTAGAAAACTAGTTGAACCATCTGTTGAAAGGACATAGCAGGGCTGGAGAAATGGTTCAGTGAATAAAGCTTTTTCTGTGCAAGCCTGACTACCTGGATCATCTAATCAAACCCTCATGGAAAGCCAGAAGCAGTAGTATGCACATTTGTAATCCCAGAACACTCTTACAGGGAGATGTAAAACTGGGACAGGAGATTCCCAGGGCCAGATAGCCTAGAATAGACAACAGTGAACAAGAGGAAAGACCATATATTTCAAACAAGGTACAAGGTGAGGCTTAACAACTGACCTCACCAGAAGTTCTGGGGGCATGTGCACCTCTGCACTTACATGCACACGAAATGCACACTTACATAAATCCTACACATTCACACAGATAGGGGACAGAGAAATAGACACAGAAGGCCTACAGAAAGGAGTTAGCAGCTTCACTCAGTGCTACTAACCAGTCCATTCTAGGAGGTCATTCAGAAATCACTGGGGTGTGGGTTGGGGATTTAGCTCAGTGGTAGAGCGCTTGCCTAGCAAGTGCAAGGCCTTGGGTTCGGTCCCCAGCTCCAAAAAAAAGAAAAAAAAAGAAATCACTGGGGTGTATAGCATTGCCTATGGGTCTTGAAGCTCCCCAGATAGTGAATAGATAAATATTCTTGGTGATGTAGTGCATGGTCATGCTTGCCTCCGCATCCTAAATGATAATAGAGACATAATAAAGTCACCATAAAATAACCCTGTTAAGTCCCCAAATCTCTTATATCATGATAGTTTAAAGATTAAATAGTATTTATCATTTCTAATTAAGACTAAAACAGTAATCGAAATTTGCCATCATATTAACAGGGTACAAGTACCTACTTGTAGAGTGGTATAATATTTAGTAAAAAAAAATACCTAATCAAGCATTATCCATGAAAAAAGCATTTCTTATGCTACAAATTTGTTTTGTACTTTGCATATAACACAATTCCTCAAACCAGAAAAAATGAACATTTTCACTAATAAGCAAGGATGGTTATTTTTATTATCAGTCTATTTTATTTATGCACTCAATGAAACACATCTCTGGCTGTACATGTGAGTGCCTTTCCATAGGGAAAAGACCAACTCTGAATATGCTACCATAATTTATGTTTTGGGGTCCACAGCTGAAACCTGATCTGCCTAGGTATGAACAAGTAGCATCATGTTCCTGCTGAGAGTCACCCCGACAAGCCTGCCTGTTCTTCTGTGATGGATTTTAACCCTCCAACTGTGGGTTAAACCCTCCTTCATGTTGCTTCTTGCAGGTATTTGATCACAATAATAAAAATAACTAATTCAGTACCCAAGTATATAGCCTGTCTGTAGCACATGAGAATAAAAAGCAAAAGTATATAAATGTAAAAAAGACAAAGAAATAATATTTCATCATTTTATGTCATTTGAATTTAATTTATATCCAACAAGTCAGTATTTAGTCTTAGTTTCAGACTAAGGGTTGTCTCCTAAAGATCTTAAAAGTTTTCTTATAGTTAACCTACTGTGGAATATAATTGCTTATGAAAAAGTATTTTAAATATAAATGTATAATCCTCATAACTCCAGCACTTAGATAAAATTTTACCATATTTACCAGTGAACCTATACACATTTAGAAAGACTATATTCAAAAGGGATAAAAATATATTCGTATTATCTCTAATGTAAGCTAGAGAAGACAGCTGTTCCTATTAAAGTAAAACTTCTTTAAAATCTATTTGCCAAAGATTTGTCTAAGTTGTTAGAACTTGAAATTTATATCTCAGTTGGTCTCTCTAAGGATAGCTTTAAACTTTAGCATAATAACAATCTTAGCAATTTCACTTCCTGAATGTCTGAGAATTTTTGACATATTTCATTTGTATTAAAAAGTTATTTGCCTATGAATCTATCAGTAGAAACCCTTTTCCTTTCCAATCACATTTGAAAATGTCAACTGAAAAGAAATTAAGAATACGCATAAAGTGAAAGAGGGGCAAAGCCTTTCGAAGGACAGGCATAGACCTGCAAAAGGAGACCACGAGCACATAGACAGACAGCATTATGACTTTTTAGATTCTCATAAGCACAGAAGCTCACTTTTCTCTGCCTACTGTCTACAAGTTTTTAGATGATTAAAGATGATTAGAAGTTCAAAATTCTGGAGCTAAAGAGATTGTTCAGTAGATTAAGAGTAAGGAGGAACTCAATTTGTAGACCCAGCACTCTTGTAAGATGCCATTTCTGGTCATAGAGTACTACAGACCCAGTGCTAATGAGTAGAATGAGGGGTTGAAACATAAGGGGTGGGAAGTAGTCCTTGGCTGCCAGCCTAGCAAAATCAATAAGCAACAGATTAAGGGAGTGACCCTATCTGAAGATAATAATAAAGTAGAGACTAACAGAAGAGGGCACACGACTGTCTCCTTTGGCCTCCACAAACACATCCATATAAAACTAGAAAGGTACCCTTTGCCCTTTCACCCACATGCACATAGACATAAGACACTCTCTCACTTTCAAATGCACACATAGTATGCAAAGAGTAACAAAACAGTGTACCTAGTATCTTTGACCTGATACAGGCAAACTATTGATAATTCCTTTACAGAAAAAAATCAAGCAGTTTCACGACAAAGCCAGAACTGAAAGAACCCAAGTTAAATCCCTGTAGTACACAGGCACTCATAACACAAGTTTAGGAATCAAACTCATCACCTGGTCACAGGCACCAGCCTGGAGAATTGCAGAGATCTGCCTCCAGGGGGATCTTCCATCAGCATACAAGAAGGCCTGGAAAGCAGTAAGCTAAAATAGCAAACTTGACAAGGAGATTATTTTCTCTAGGTCTTTGCAATTGAGAAGACTCTCACTACTGAGGACATTTAAGAAAAAATGAAAATGACCTCAGGATTCTAAGAGACAGGCAAAGTCACTTAGGAATTTGTGGTCATCATGAAGAATGTAGATGAGTTTTGTCTGGAAAGCCACTAGTTAGGGATAATTCTGAAGGGTGACAACATCAACCACTGTTACCTTTTAAGAGGATAGCTCAACTGCTGCCTTGCTAGTTACAGAGAATTACTCTGTCAGTTACTAATAGTGCACTTGCCAGTAAGGTTTTAATTGCAAGTGTCAAATCTTGCCTATGTCCTTCAATAGAAGATAACTTTGAGAACACACATAATTTCTTTCACTTAATTTTCTAATCAGCTTCCTGAGCAATGAAACAGTATCCCTATCATAAAGCGTTTATGATTCTATAAAGCTGTAAAATTCTAGAAGGAGGCTGTATTAATAGGTAAGTTGTCATAAATGAAAGTGAACCATTGTTACCTTATCTGTTTAAAGCTATATGAATGTTTGTAAGCAAATGTGTTTTATTCCTAAAGCCCTTATGACATGGTAAACATTTTGTTACCTTAGCTGTTGAAAGTTAAATAAATGTTGTGAACAAATGCATTTTATTCCTAAGGCTTTTATGACACAATAAACATTTTTATAATACAATATATTTTTTTCTTTTTTAATCTGCCAAGTTGGTTTGTTAATCTAAATGGAAATTTTAACGTTACCATAATAACTAGGGATTTTGTTGTTAGCCCAGAGGGAAATTGTAGACCTGTTCATTAAAGGTAAACGCACCAAAGGTTAGTTGTTCTAAGTCATCAGTTGGATGGTAACAAATTAAACCAGGATCAGAGTCAGAGAAAGCAGAATGGTGTCTTTCTGAGCTGTGTTATTTTCTTTTCTGATTCCCAGTCCATTAGATGTAAACTATTTATCTGTTGTCCAAGAGTGGTTTGGGAATTATTTTTCCTTAATCTTCTCATCATCTTTCCTTTGGACAAGTGAAATGAATGACAAGAGAACATTGCTGGAGGGACAAGGTTCTAGAAGCTTTCATTGTTTAAGAATAGAATACAAAGGACTTTCAGAAATTCTTAAACACCGATGTGTGTCTGTCTTTCTGCTCAAAGCCTTATCATAGGATTGAGTCTGCATTTCTTTTTGTTCTAAATCTCCAACTACAGATATGTGGTTTGATGTAATCTTATGCCCTCTGTATCTTCAAGAAGAGAACATTTTTATGTTTATGTTTATTTCTTTTACTCCATTCTAGAGTAAAAAGGATATTTTAATGGAAGGAGTGGTAAGATGAGGGTTAGCTTGTCTTATTTGAGCCCCTGGCTCCTTCCCATGAACAATTTATACTGTAAAAAAGATATACCTTACATTCACTGTAATGTAAAATGCAGTAGAATTCTTGTCTGTTTGGACAGGAAAATGAAACTAAGAGTCACAGAGTAATTTAATTTTTAAATTACTGTTGTTCACATTATATGATATGTATCTTTGTGTGGGTCCACATGTGACATAACATAGACATAGAAATCAAAGAAAAACCAGAAGGAATCAATTCTCTCCTTTACCCTATGGACCCTGGGTTTTGAATTCAGGTTATCAAACTTGGCACCAGGTACCATTACCTGCTGAGAAATCTTGACATTCCTACAGAATCATTTAGATCAGGCAGTACCTTAAAAAAAAAAAAGAAAAGAACCATTCTGGGAATTTACAACTGAGTACAAGGCAGAAATCAATGACTAGTCGGAGCACAGGCCCAACATTTATATCTGTAACAGCTCCTGTTCCCATGGCTCAGGAAACATCATAGAAGAATTTAAGAGCCAGGCTATCAGAAAACCTCCTGTGAGACTATGGCTGCCCAAACAAAACCTAAACAATGATAATGTCCATGTACATGCTGTCTTAGTCATTATTCTATTGCTATAAAGAGACACCTTACCCATTGAAATGCTTATAAAAGAAAGTATTAATTGGTGGGATTGTTTATATTTTCAAGGGGTTAGTCTGTTATGACTATGGTGGGGATGGTAGATGGCAGGCAGGCACTGGAGTTGCAGCTTAACAGCTAAGCCCTGATCTGCAGAGTCTGGAATAGCATTCTGAAACCTCAGAACCAACTCCCAGCAGCTCACTTCCTCCAACAAGGCCAGCCCAACTCCAATAAGTACCCACCTCCTAATTCTTCTAGTCTTTTCAAATAGTTTCACTACCTAGTGATGAAAGATTCAAATATATGAAAATATATGAGCATGAGATGGCCATTCTTTTTCGGTTGTTTGGTTCGGTTGTTTTGCTGGTTAGTTGGTTGATTGGTTCATTGGTTGGTTGGTTTTTCAAGACAGAGTTTGTTTTTGTAGCCCTGGCTGTCCCGGAATAAACTCTTTAGAATAGGATGGCCTCAAACTCAGAGATCTGCCTGTCTCTGTCCATGGTTGCTGGAATCAAAGGAAGGGATAATCTTCCATGTTCTGGGAGTCATTCTTATTCAAACTACTATGCTTGTTAATGAGGAGTGGAAAAAAATCTCTCAGGGTCTCACACCTAGACAAAGAATTACAGACAATAATGGCTACTTAGAGAGGGAGGACTAAACTCTGCAGGGACGAGGCCCCTAACTGGTTAGTTAATACAAAGTGCTCAGCCCAGAAATTGCATAAACACTAACAACAAAACTGGACCTTGCAAGTTGTGGTTACATAATTGTGCATATATAATAATAACAACCAAATTAAATGGCCATAAAATTTAGAGTAAGGCTGCACAGCATGAGAGTGGAGAAAACAAAGGGAAGGTGGTAATATAACTATATTTACATTTTAAAATGTGTTTAAAAGGAAGAATAAAAAAAAAGAAAAAGGACAAAACTTTCATTCATTCCAAAAGCTTACCAAAGTAATGAGCAACTGTGGAAAACTGAACTGAAGCCTTATGACATTTCAAGTGCCCTTGGACTGAGAAGCCTAACCAGTATGGCCTCACTGTAACAGCAAATGGTCAACAAGATGCATGTGTGTGCCCTACAAAGATAGATGTCCCTCAGTCAAATTCTCATTCTATCACTTATAGACCATGTGCAAATACTTTCAACAACTCTGAGCTCGAGCTTCTCCTTCTGTGAAAAGTGAGAACAATAGAAAAACACAAATTGAAGAACTGGTGAGAGGATTAAGAGAAAATGTAAATGTTTCTGGCTTGTGATGGCTACTTTAATGAAGATTAGACATGGTAGTAACTCGGGGTAATGAACTACGTAAGTGGTAAAGCTACAAAGAATTTGCAAAGAGGCTGCACATGCAGTCTTCAATTAATGTATGCAATAGTGTGTAATTAAATTGTAAAGTGGCTCAGGCATAAACATCATAGAAAGTCAAAGGGGAGAAGTAAAATGGGGTCAATGGGGAAAATGCGCCCTGTGTAGCAGGTCGCAGTGAGCTCTTGGTAAATGTTAGATGCTTTCATTACCACTGCTGAACAAGGAAACTTAGTAGAGGATGGTAAGTGGAGGGGAAGCTTAGGAAATGAGTGAGATGAGAATTGTACAAGGTTCTGTTGCATAATTATATTGTATGGACGGAAGTCATGGATGGGGAAATAATGATGTCAGAGCGCTAATATAAAAGCATCAATGTAATGAGAACTAACAGAAATAAACACTGGTTTCTCTGGAGATAGTTGTTGTCATCCTTCTCCTCATTCTCACTAGGGAAAGCTTTTTTTCCTTGTAGTGTGTGTGTGTGTGTGTGTGTGTGTGTGTGTGTGTGTGTGTGTGTGTGTGTGTGTGCTAGTTGCCATAATAGTAAGCTGGATAATGGCCTCCAAACAAAGGTATCTCTGTTCAGATCCTCAGACCTGTGAATATCACCCCTGACTTTGATAATCTCGTCACTGTCATCACTACAGGTGCTGCAGGAGCAGTCAAGGTCACAGCTAGTGTAACCTAGAAGAAGGGTCAGAAGAGGTTTCTCAAGGGAAGAAATGCCTGAAATACCATCGGCTGGGTGCAAAGGCTTAGCTGAGACACAGACTGATAGGAATGAAAAGCCAGCGGAAGCTCCATATGGAAGCATAGAAGACTGAGCAGCTAGGAGATGCCCAGGAACACAGGAGCATAGAAAGGACCCAGATCACTTATGACAGGACTGCGACACAGCTAAGCCACTGACCTCTTGATAAATAATAGATTTCAGGATTATCTGAACGCATGGTGCTCCAGGAGGGTATGAGCAGAAAGAGGAGTTGAATGCATGGGGAAACTGGCATATGCCCTCCAGGGTTGTGCAGAAACCAGGTGGTAGCACCAGAAGAAAATCAATAGCCACTGCATCTGCTTGTGGTTCTGTTTCCACAGAAACATGTTGGTGGGTGAATGTGGAAGGCAGGTTGACAATGCCCAAACAACCAGTCTGGAGGAAAAATCAAAAAGAAAGAAAAATCCAGACGAGCATTTGTTTTAGCTATAGTAACAAGGGTAGATTTCACTAATATGGTTTTATTTAACTAGTTGAATTTGGACTCCCTTTCAAACCCAAACCTTCAAACATGGTGACACTGAGATCCAGGAACAATCCTTGCCTCCATGTTAACAGACTATACTGAAGACAGTAGGGAAAGCCTTAGCTACCCTATCCAGTCAAATGATTAAGTAAGAATGATAATATTGTTAGATCAAATTTAGCAAGGTATGCTAGTGAGGACAGCTAATACTGATTAGGCTTTAAGGGGGAAGGAGAGAGAGAGAGAGAGAGAGAGAGAGAGAGAGAGAGAGAGAGAGAGAGAGAGAGAGAGGAGGCTGGAAAGACAATTCAAAACACACCATTTGAAAGTACCATGATGATATCTAATACTCTGTGTAATTTTTTTTTTTTTTTTTCGGAGCTGGGGACCGAACCCAGGGCCTTGTGCTAAGCTAGGTGGCGCTCTACCACTGAGCTAAATCTCCAACATCCTGTGTGCTAATTTTTAACATCTAAATTAAATTTAAACTGAAAAAACAAATAAGAGAGGAGGAAATTTTCTGTTTCACTTTGCTACCTGCTAAATCTGAAGTGTCCTGGCAACTGTAGCAGGTACCTTACAAAATGTACCTGAAATTACCTGGCAAAGAATACTTATGTACCGGCTTTTCTAACTCAGAAAAAATAAAATTCTCTCTAAAACTCATTGTTTAGGAAAATAAATAAATGTATCCTACCAAATACCAGAAATGTTTGGAACTCTTAGGATTTAAGAAACATAAAATGATTTTTAGCCCACTGGTCTCAGTTCATGCTGACAGTGTGGGCATGGGTGTAGGGTAATCTGTAAGGCTTAATCAGAGGCCAGATCTCTAAGGAACACTTACAGTCTCTCCCCCATCAGCCATCATTTGCCAATAAATCCTCAGCTAGAGGTGAGTCACAGTGAGATTATCCCTCAACCATTTGCAGTTTTTACTGGTTTGATCTTATGGAGTTCTTGCGAAGACAACCAAAACCGTTTGAATTCACTTGTGTCACAGCACTGTGCAATCCAACTCTTAGCTCTTGTAATCTTTACATCCCTTCCTCTAAATGATCTGTGAGCCTTGGGAACGTGGGATGTGATGTGGATACTCCCCATTTGGAGCTGAGCACTCCATGATTATTTCTTTTCTGACCAGTTGTGAGTCTCTGTAGTAACCACCATCCACATTATAATATACATGCATGAAATTCTCAAAGAAGCAATAAAAATATATTTAGAAATCATGAGGTTTTGATCTTCCCTTTAAAAACCTATCTCTATAGCATCTAGAGGAATTCATCTAAATTATTCTGGATTCCCAGGACACTAATAAACCTACGTACAAGGGTAGAAAAGGGAGTAGGAAAAGGTGATCAGCCTTGACGGTGACATCTGTGGGAAACAAAAGGAAAGTTAAATAGGTTTCAAGGTAGCTTGAAATACCACAAATAAAGTATATTCTTTCCGTAATGTGCAACACCATCCACAATGGTAAAATGCATAAGGAATTTGGTCTGATCCTTCTCTTTTATTGTTGATTTTCTCTTGAATAGACAACAGTTGCTCACTGTCATCCTTTACTGAGGACACTTTTAAAGCAGCACCTGGGATTGAGTAGTCCTTTACATGACCACTTCTCTGTATCACTCCATCTCACTGCCTCCTCATACAGCATCCTACTTCTACTCTTGTTCATCAAGACAGTATTCATCAACTCTAGAAGTTATCTATTAAATGCAACTCAGAATATAGAAACAGCTGTGCGAATGACTTGCCCTACTGTTGAGAACACTCAGTCTTCTTATCATGACCTCTATTTCTGACCTCAACTGTATTTTCTTCTTTCTTCACTTGATTCCTTTCCTTTTCTTCCTTTCTTTTATTGAGGCAGACTGTCTGTGTGTAGCCCAAGCTAGCCTGTAATTTATAATTCTCCTGCCTTAGCCTTTCAAATGCTGGGATTATATATGTGCCACCACAACTGAATGCCTTCTTGTTTCCTAACTGCATCCGTATTAAGAACTGGTTTTGGTGTGTTCTTCTGAATCTCTTCTGCCTGGAAGACCTGGTCTGAGGTCTTTGTATGTGTAACTCTTTGTTATCAAGTGATACTTTACTCTCTGAAATTAAAAGACTGAAAGTCTCATCCAAACATCTGTTTCACTTCAATGATCATTGCCTGGAATGCACTTCTGTTTATTTTTTCCTGGAAAGAAAATATTTTTGATGCAGGAAGCTTTTCATTTCACTACTCCCCAGATCTTAATTAGTATCCAATAAAGTATGTGTTAAATAGGAGCAAGAAAGGAGGAAGGAAGAAGCAGAAAGAGGAAATTAGTCAGCTGATGGAGAGGCGAAAGGGCGCATGCCTAGAACCCAAGCACTCACAAGGGGGAAGCAAGATCTGATTTCAAGGCCAGTTTCATTTACATAGCAAGTCAAAGATAGCCTGGGCTACACAAGATGCTACTCAAAGCAATAAAAAAAGAAAAAAAAAAAAAAAAAAAAAAAAACCTAGAAATCCAGCTAATTGTATCTAGACCCAATCAAAATAGCCTTTAAGAGTTAACAGACTTGGGGTTGGGGATTTAGCTCAGCGGTAGAGCGCTTGCCTAGCAAGCACAAGGCCCTGGGTTCGGTCCCAGCTCCGAAAAAAAGAAAAGAAAAGAAAAAAAAAAGAGTTAACAGACTTAGTCAAAAAAAACATGAAATTGGGGGATAAGTTTCTGTAAATTACGATAAGATAGAACCAGTGTGGGGGCCCTGTAGGTAAATATGTTTGCCTCCACAAGTCTGGTAACGATGACCTAAGTGTGATGGCAGAAGGAGAGAACCACTCCTTCAAAATAAATGATACACCATACGAATCTGATTCCAGATAGCTTTTAATTGGTTGATATGTGTAAATATTTAGCTTCGCTTCAATATGTTTGATTGCTACCATGTGTTATCTAGAAGTCATGGCTTTGTTCTCCATAAAAATATATAAATAGTTAAACATATGTTCATTTAATGGGGTTAATTCTTTAAAAATATATTTCATGTACTTTAATGGTTTGAGGGTCTGATACAGATAAAGATTTGCTAGATTAATCATATATTCTCCATCTCAAAGAATTTGTTGGTATTTGATATGAAATATGTTGAAAACACTGAGCTTATTATTAACTTACCCTCCTATTTCTGCCCAATTAAAGAAAACATGAACCAGCAAAAAGGTCCTTTGGCCTCTACATGTGTGCTATTGTAAACACACAAATTAAGTATTTACTAAAATGTAATATTCTTATATAATAAACACCTGAAATAAAATTATGAAGTACATAGTTTTAAAACCTTACATAGAATATACTTATTGTGCTATAGTTTCCCTCAGTGGGTGTTTCCTAAATGAACCTCTAGTGGACTGAATTGTTCAGAAGTAAAGTAGTTTCATATTCAGGACACAGAATTGAACAATAGATGCCGGGTCACTTGGCAGTCCTTATGCAGACTCAGAATCTGATGGACTCTGCAAGGCAAAGTGTTTCATACTGAATCTTGTTACCAACAGATGTTTAAAAGCACTTGGCCCCCTCTGCAGTAGGAGCTAATGAACGAATCACTCCATACTGGGTTCCTATATGATATCTGATACTGGTTCTATGAGTCTTGGCATCAGAGAACTCATGATCAGTCTCACTAATAATAGAGTGCTTTCTTCATCTGCCAAGCAACCATGCCTGCTAGGCCTTTCCGTCCTCTCTATAAAGCTCTCTTTTATCACAGTTTCACATATGCATCTGATTTGGTCTCTGCTTGATGTGACTGCTCGTGTGTAGAACCTGTTTGATCTTGATGGAGCAATGGAAGTAGAGATGGAAATTTGTTGTCGTAAATAAATAAAAATAAAGTAAAAGTAAAAATGTATAAACGAAAACCGGGGGTGGAATGTTTTCCCTCAGGGTGTTTTTCCCTGCTAGGGTTCCACACCTCGCTTCCCCAGATATCTTCTGGATATCTTGGCATAAACTCAGCCCAGCCACACTTACTTAAATTGAGACTCTTTCTTAAAAAAAAACACACTCATTTAGCATTAAAGCAATCCAGCGTCTAGATTTGGCAGATCCACATTACACTGTCCTAATCCCAGTTCCCAAATTACTCATCCCTGCACCTTTTATTTACCAAGTCTCCAGCTTCTTCTCCCCCCTGGTACCTCTAACTCCTCTCAGTTCCCCATCGTCTCTCCAACTCCCTCTCTTCTTCCTCCTGGCTTCCTCCTCTACCCCCTCCTCCCTCAACTGTCAATCCTCACCCCCCCCTCCTCAGGTTCCACTCGCTCAACTGTCTCCAACTGTCAACTGTCAACCTAACCTCTGAATCTAATCCCCCTCTCACTCCCAACTCCTACCTCTGCCCAAATCTCACGCTCTTGCCTTTATTTAACAAATTCAGAGAAAACCCCAAGGCAAACCACAACATTTCCCCCCTTTTTGTCCAGTTAAAAACCCTTTCCCTATACTTAGGTGAACTAAGCATCATTATTACCATTCTGCAATTTATAAAACCAACAATATGCTGATCACCCAGTCCCCCAACTCTGTTCACCAACCATGTTATCCACACCCCATCTTGGCAAGGCAAACCACAACATTTCCCCCTTTTGTCCAGTTAAAAACTTTTTCCTATACATAGGTGAACTAAACATCATTATTACCATTCTGCAATTTATAAAACCAACAATACGCTGATCACCCAGTCCATCAATTTTGTTCATTAACCATGTCATCTATACTAAAAACTATACTTGACTATATCCTGGTTCTAGATCCTATGCCACCCTAAAACTACTCTAACAGATTTATCATCTTTCTCAATACTAAACCATTCGGGTTGTCTATGAGACTACTAGTCTCCAACCACATCAGAAATCCAAGAATGATTAATATTACCTGAAAACATAGGAAGCACAAAACAAGGCATCCAAGCATAGCCAATTTTATAAAGACTGCTGATCACCTGGACAGTCCCTTATTCCTTAATATGCTGGAGCATCAGTCTTCAGCCTTCTGGCCCCAGGATCATCTGACAGACCTTATCAATGCAGATTTTGAAGGGCTGATCACCCTGCCTCGGCAGAGATTATCAGTCGACTATTCTGCATAATTTGTCCTTTCTGGACAGTGTCTTGTCTGTAGATGAATTGAAGCAATTTGCTCAGTGGCTGCGTTACCACGATTTGAGCAACTCCATTGATGCTCAAGTTCTTCTTCGAGTCTAAGGGGCCCTGTCAGGGCAGACAAGTCTCTAGTAAAATGATCTAGATGAAGAAATGTCCATAAACAGGTTATTCTTTGGACTTCTGATGCCCTTGAAGATTTCCTATCTACATAGGCGTTTCTGAACTGTTAAGCATAGAGTACCGTTGGCCCTCTCTAATCAAAAGTATTTACAAAACCCATCTAAACTGACTTAGAACCATAACCTTGCCATCTGACCCTTAGCTGGTACTGGTTAATCAACTAAAAATAATGTATAACAGCAGTTATAGGACCGGGTCTAAGACTTGTATTCTTAGATGCATATTGGAGGCACAATGCCCATGTTAAAGTAGCAATATTAATCTCAATTAAATCAACAAGAAAGTATACCATTGAAAACCTCGCATTTGTGTAAAATGCATTCTATACCAATGAAAAGATTACAGCTTCAACTTTGTATCAATTACAAACATTTCTATCAATGTAAAATATAGCTGTAAAATTTTGTTTAAGAGTATGTTTGCCAATCTATCTGTTTGTCTATTTCTCTAATTGCTATGTATTACTATATCTAAGAAGGATACAAAAAGGAAAGGAAAAGTAGCAATCCCTGAGTTTACATTCTCTAGTTTCCCCTGCCCAAAGCTACATTTGTATTGTATCCCTTAAAAGAAAACTTATCCACAGTTCTTAAAATAAACAGAACCATCCACCCCAACATAAGGAAATGGGACGACGAACTTCCTTGTCTGCTTCCAGCTGGATTGGGGCGAAGAATTCCCTTCTGGGGCCCCAGGGGGATTAGGAAAAGTTGGCTTTGTCGAAGTAGAGCTGCTGGGATTTGCCTGCCAGTCATTCTGTGCTGAGAAAGCTCATCGCTTAGCTGACATCTTGACTATGACAGTCTGAAGGGCTGGATAAGTAAGATGTCCATTCTGGGAAAGTTCTGAAAGCAGGCCTTTAAATCAAGCATCTTCAGTGTAATTAAGGGAGAATCAAACACGAAGTTGGACTGGAAAGTCCCGGAATCTCAGCATCCCAGAGTGTGTATCATTTCAGAGCTATCTTTCTCTTCCTTCATCCTGCAGCACACAAAACTTTACAAGCATTATATAGTTCTATAAGCATTTTCAAATGGGATAAGCAGGGTGCACAGTTTAGTAAATAAAGATCAAAAAAAAAAATGACTACCTTTTTTCAGGTTAGGTTAATCATATAATCAAACCGTAACATAATTTTGTAATACATCGTATTACAAGTTATGAGAATTTGCACTCAAAATATCACTGGCTGTTTATAGACATTTCAGTCTCAGCCAGTTCATACACGGAGACCTAAACAACCTCATATATACATCACCTATTTGTTGATCGTCTTAGTCTCCTTTTTCTTCTGTGTTGCCAAGGACTTCAGGAGGTCTCCCCCTGTCATTTCTGATTTTTATCAGCTTGGAAGGAACCCACAGCTTTTCTTCTCCTGTAGAAACATAGGCATAACCACTTCCCCAGCGTAACACATTTCCCATTTTCCATTCTGACGTCAGAATATCCTTAATATAAACAGGCTGGTTTAGTTCAGTAGTCTTTTCCACAATCCAATGTCTTTCAGCAGCTGTGCTGTTTTGTTCATCAGCATTTAAAAAATTTAAGGTTAATAAAGCACTATGTATCCTATCTCTGGGAGTTTTTGTTGACCCCTTTTGCCTGTTAAGCATCTCCTTTAGTCTTCGATTAGATCTTTCCACAATCGCTTGTCCTGTAGGATTGTGTGGTATACCTGTAACATGTTTTATATTATAATAGTCAAGCGCTTAATCTTGTTAGGAGATATATGCTGGACCATTGTCCGTTTTAATTTGTATGGGTATTCCCATTATAGCCATAACTTCTAACAAATGTGTAATTACAGAATCGGCCTTTTCTGACGTTAAGGCAGTTGCCCATTGAAATCCTGAATATGTATCTATAGTATGATGTATGTATTTCATCTTAGCATACTCTGTAAAATGGAGAACATCCAATTGCCAAATTTCATTTCTATGGGTACCCTTAGGGTTAGTTCCTGTAGGCAATGGGTTTGATTATATAACGAGCAAGTAGGACATTTGCCTCACAATCTCTTTGGCTTGTTGCCAAGTGATAGAAAATTCTTTCTTTAAGCCTTTGCTGTTAACATGGTGTTTTTTATGAAATTCTGAAGCATCTAGTACACTTCCTATCAGTAGCTGGTCAATTTCATTATTACCTTGTGTCAGAGGGCCTGGCAGACCTGTATGGGATCTTATGTGTGTTATATATAGTGGGTAACTCCTATTTCTGATTTTTTGTTGTAGCTGAATAAATAGTGATGTCAATTCGGAATCATCCTGAATAAGTTCAGCAGTCTCTATGTGCAAAACAACCCTTTCTGCATATTGAGAGTCAGTTACTATATTAAGAGGCTCTCGAAAATCTGACAACACCATGAGTATTGCATACAGTTCAGATTTTTGAACTGACTTATAGGGACTCTCAGTCACCTTGTTTACATTTTCCGATTTATATCCTGCCTTCCCTGACTTACTGGCATCAGTGTAAAATGTAGAGGCTCCAGATATTGGAGTTCCCTTTACTATCTGAGGGAGGATCCAGTTAGTTCGTTTTATGAACTGAAGTCTTTTGCTTTTTAGGGTATTTGTTGTTAATGTCTCCTAAGAAGTTACTGCATGCTCTTTGCCAATGTTCATTTTGTACCCACAAAGAGTTAATTTCTGCATTAGTAAAAAGGTACCACAATTTCAGCGGATCCATTCCAACTAATTGTGAAGTCTCAATTTTCCTTTAAGTATCAATTCAGAGACCTTCTCAATGTAGGTTTTCAGTTTCTTACTCTGTTTATGTGCTAAAATATCCATTCTAAGATATAATCTTCCTTTGCATGAGAATTCCTGTAGGGGGGAATGAGTAGAGGGCAAGATGACTAATATGCAGGCCATCTTTGGATCAATCGATCCAGATGTGCGTCCTGCAGTTTCCTTTCTACCAAAGCTAGCTCTTTCTCAGCCTCAGCTGATAGTTTCCTTGGGCTATTTAATTCTTTATCGCCTTGTAGTGTTTGAAATAAATTGCTCAACTCTTGAGTGGTCAAGCCAATCACAGGCCTCAACCAGTTAATGTCTCCAAGTAGTTTCTGAAAATCATTAAGTGTCCTTAATTTGCTTCTTTTGATTTGCACCTTTTGTTGCCTAATTCTTTGTACACTTATTTTATACCCTAGATAATTAATAGAATCCCCTCTTTGTATTTTCTCAGGGGCGATTCGTAATCCCCAGCATGGTAATGTTTTTTTTACTTCATCAAACATTCTTTCCAGGATATTTATATCTGAATCAGACAATAAAATGTCATCCATGTAATGATAAATAATAGATTGGGGAAATTTTTTGCGAATTATATCTAATGGCTGCTGTACAAAATATTGACACAAGGTTGGGCTATTTAACATTCCTTGTGGAAGGACTTTCCATTGATATCTTTTTATGGGGCGACCTCTATTAAGGGTAGGCACCGAAAAGGCAAACCTTTCCTTATCCTTCATGTAGAGGAATAGTGAAAAGCAATCTTTTAAGTCAATCACTATAATAGGCCCTCCCTAGGCAACAAAGAAGGCAGTGGGATCCCAGGCTGCATGGAACCCATCGGCTGAATAATCTTATTAATTGCTCTGAGATCTGTCAATACCCTCCATTTGCCAGACTGTTTTTAATGACAAATACTGGAGAATTCCAAGGGCTGGTGGACTCCTCTATATGCTGAGCCTCCAGCTGCTCCTGGACTAGCTGCTCTAATGCCTGTAGTTTTTCTTTTGTCATGGACCACTGATCAATCCAGATGGGTTGGTCAGTCAGCCACCTATAGTGGCAAGGCTGTTGTTGTTTTAACAGCAGTGGCTCCTTGGGGTAGCACTAAATTGTCAGCCTCTGCTGTATCTTGCTTATGGACAGCTTGGACAGTCTCTAACTTTCCTTGATAACATTCCCTGACTAATTTAAAGTTTTTATTAGGAGTCTGATGAATTTTAGGGCCAGAACCTGAAACTGAGGGGATATTAATTTGAGTTTTCCACTGCTGTAGTAGATCTCTTCCCCATAAATTAATGGCTATATCAGCCACGTATGGCCTTAATTTTCCTACCTGACCTTCTGGTCCTATACATTTAAGCCACCTGATGCTTGTTTTATTTGGGATAAAGTGCCAACACCTTGAAACTGCATATCCACTCCTTGAAGTGGCCAACTAATGGGCCAAGATTTTGGAGAGATGATGGTAACATCTGCTCCAGTGTCAACCATTCCTTCAATTTCGATATTATCTACCAGTATTTTTAGTTTTGGCCTTTGGTCCTCTATAGGCGTTAGCCAAAATATTCGTTTTGAAGTCTTGTTGTTTAATCGTTCTGAGGATTAGAACTCTCCCTGCCTTTTATTTGTGCCTGCGAGAGGCCCCCTTGGAAGTTTTTTGTCAGGATGCGGTCCCATCTGTCTGTTGTTGCTGTACACTTCCTAGTCAAATGTCCATATCTGCCACATCTTTGACACATTCTAGGAGGCACAGTCCCCCTTTTTGTATCACTTTGTTTTTTATTACAGTAATATCTGAGATGGCCCTGCTCACCACAATTAAAACATTTGAAATCTTGGGTCATCTCTAGCTGTCCAGTGGCAGCTTCTCCTATCAAAGTAGTATCAGGAGAACAAGATCCAACATCAGCTGTATATCTAATCCACTCATCTATTGGTGCGGACCTTGCCTTTAGTGGTCTAATTACTTCCCTGCATTTGGTATTTGCATTTTCAAAGGCTAAAGACTCAATTATCGCCTTTCTTGCCGCTGAATCTGATACACTCCTTTCCACAGCTGAGGTAAGCCTTTGTAAAAAGTCAGGGAAGGTTTCTTTAGGACCTTGTATGACTTGAGTGAATGTTTCAAGTCTTTTCCCTGATTCTGCGACTTTGTCCCAGGCCTTTAAGGCTGACAATCGACACCATGACAGAGCTTCTTCGTCATATATAGCCTGCACCTCTACTTCAGCAAAAGCGGCCTTCACCAAGCAGTTGATCTGTGGAAATCTCTCTGCCCCTAGCTCTATTTTTGTCTTGCTATCTCCCTCACTTCTTCTCTCCACCATGAAATCCATTGCAAATTTTCAGCAGGCTCTAGAATTGCTCTTACCATATCTTTCCAGTCTTGGGGATTACTCTATTTTTTAATAGCCCAAAATTAAGATTTGTTTTACAAATGGCGAATGCATTCAAAATTAGTTACACTTTCCTTAAATTTCTTAATTCTAATACATCCATGGGTTTGCCATTCAAATTCTTCATAACCCTGTGGATGATCATCGTTTGGAGGCCTTTGTTGCACACTAACTGGATAGACTAAAGTTTGTTTCCTAAAAACTTTAGGTTGGCTTTCTTTAATTTTATCTTCTGTCTCTACCTGAGTTTTTTCTTTAGTTGTAATTTTAAATTCCTCTCTTAAAGTCTGTATCCGTGCTTCATATTTCTCTTTCTGTCTTTCCCCCTGTTCTTTGAGTTCCTGAATTCTCTGTTCAAGGTTTTGCTTCCACACTTTGAATTTTTCTTTATATTGTACTTCTAATAATTTGTTATCCATTATCTTTTGATTGATTAATTTTAAAAAGTTATTCTCTAAGTCTTGCTTCCAAACCTCATTACTTTTTCTCTGCTGTTCAGTATGATCTGTGAGCTGTTGTATGTTCTGTTCTAACATCCTTTCTAGTTTCTGTCTATCACTTTCATTTTCATCTTTCTGTCTCTTATTCTGATCTATAATTTTCTGTGTCTTCAATTCTAGTGTTCCTTCTAGGCTACATTGCCAAGATTTAATTTTCTCTTTCTGTTGTTCATGTTGTTCCATAATTACCTGTATCTTCTGTTCTAAGGCTAGAAATTTGCTATTTAGGGCTGTGTGCTGTTGTATGTTCTGTTCTAACATCCTTCCTAGTTTCTGTCTATCACTTTCATTTTCATCTTTCTGTCTCTTATTCTGATCTATAATTTTCTGTGTCTTCAATTCTAGTGTTCCTTCTAGGCTATATTGCCAAGATTTAATTTTCTCTTTCTGTCGTTCATGTTGTTCCATAATTACCTGTATCTTCTGTTCTAAAGCTAGAAATTTGCTATTTAGGGCCCTGTCTTTTGAGAAGATATAGTAAATCAGAAGAATGAATATTGCAATACTGGTAAATGATAAAGTGTCTTTTTCCTCAAAATTCTCAACTATCAGTCCATTCAAAATATCATTCCATAAGACCCCAAAGATATTCATTATGTTTCTCATCATTAAGTATCATACAGATATATATCTCTCTTACATCAAAGTATTATCTGATCTGAAGCCCCTTGTACCTTTTTTCTCCCTCTGCTTCAGAATAATTGCAGTCCTCTCGATTCTTCAAGTAGACCCTCCAGACCCAGTCAATTCCCAATCCACTAGTACTCCTGCCTATTCTGGGGTTGAGAGGGAAGTAAACTTTTATCTCAGGTTAGTTGAGTTCTAATGGTTTAGTTGGGCGCCATATGTTGTCGTAAATAAATAAAAATAAAGTAAAAGTAAAAATGTATAAACGAAAACCGGGGGTGGAATGTTTTCCCTCAGGGTGTTTTTCCCTGCTAGGGTTCCACACCTCGCTTCCCCAGATATCTTCTGGATATCTTGGCATAAACTCAGCCCAGCCACACTTACTTAAATTGAGACTCTTTCTTAAAAAAAAACACACTCATTTAGCATTAAAGCAATCCAGCGTCTAGATTTGGCAGATCCACATTACACTGTCCTAATCCCAGTTCCCAAATTACTCATCCTGCACCTTTTTATTTGCAAGTCTCAGCTTCTTCTCCCCCTGGTACCTCTAACTCCTCTCAGTTCCCCATCGTCTCTCCAACTCCCCCTCTTCTTCCTCCTGGCTTCCTCCTCTAACCCCTCCTCCCTCAACTGTCAATCCTCCCCCCCCCCTCCTCAGGTTCCACTCGCTCAACTGTCTCCAACTGTCAACTGTCAACCTAACCTCTGAATCTAATCCCCCTCTCACTCCCAACTCCTACCTCTGCCCAAATCTCACGCTCTTGCCTTTATTTAACAAATTCAGAGAAAACCCCAAGGCAAACCACAACAGAAATTTAACAGCATCTCACAGGCATTACCTCTTCTCTCCTTCGATTGTACTGAGCGTCTTGAAGAGAAAAATAAAGTGACATTATTTTCAGAGCAACTCCCATAGAAAGCTTCTTGTAACTAAATGGACCACAAAGCCTTTGAACTATATGTATGTGATTAAGAAATGCTATGAATCAAATATAGCCAAAGAAACAGATGCTGGAAGATGCAGAGGATACCTCATTAAATATTAGCAAGCCATCTATCTACTCGCAACAAGAGAAAAATTTCCATGCAGAAAGCATATAAACATTCCCATTAAACAGAAGTCCTGTATTTGAGTTAACATCCGTTTTACAAGTACATACTTCCTGGTTCTTCGTGGTCTGTGTTTGCTAGCTCATGGCAGTCTATCATGAAGTAAGGCATAAGCAAAATATAAAAATGCCCCCCCCCATTGTATACGGAGGCAAAGATAAGGAAGTTCTGAGGAATAGGTAAGGTGTTGGAACCAAATAGCATAACTTAGCGTGGTGATAAACAGCTCTTCTCCAATAAGTGTGGTATAATTACACATCTTTCAGCGGCAGGCAAAAGTTACAAATGAATCATGCCACTGTACAGTAGCCTGTTTGGCAATTCATTCTTACATTCAAGGAACATTTACTGTATGCCAAGTGCTGTGCTAGACATTGCCTCATGTTATCTCACTTATTTCTCATAATTACTGTATGGAAAATGCACAATTACCATTTTTTTTGTCGTATGAGGAGAACTTATGATCAGAGAACTGAGCTTACTTATTCTTAGTTGCACAGCTAAAAAATGGCTTTGGGAATGACATCAGGGTGTAGCATTCCAGTAGATTTCACAGTTACAGAGCTAACCAAATCCTAAGAAGCTGAAAACCAGGGTACAAGTGTATGGAGGAAAAAAGGTAAAAATACGTTTGTGGTCCTGGGAGATGGCAAAGTCAGCAAACTACACAGGGGGCTCTGTGTTCCATCCCCAGAACCCATACAAAAATATTTAGGCATAGTGGAACGCAGGCGGAAATGGGCAGGTCCCTGAGGATGGATGGCCTACTTAGTGATCCCTAAGCCAATGAGAAACCTTATTTCAAGTATCAGTGTGAGTGATGGCTGGGGAATTGCATCTAAAGTTGATCCTGGCCATCACTCACACATGCACATAACTGTACATAGCCATGAGCAAACACACACACACACACACACACACACACACACACACACACACACACACGACTGAAAATTCTCAGAGAGATAACAGAGACACTAAATAGTTTCTTACTCCTAAAAGAAAGAAAAAATAATAAATGTGTACCCTTTATGAAGCTCTGTTGCCTCAACTTACCACCCTGTTGCTAACTCAAAGCTATTCCTACAGGACTTGTGTTGATTCTTCTCTCAGTGAGTCATCCTCTCTATGAATCACCTCTGTACAGAAAATTCCCAGATTTGACTCCTTCAAAAGCTCCAACTCCCTTTTCCAAATTCCAAGAAGCAGATACAGAGAATAAACAATATTCTAGTCTTAACTCAGAACTACAGATAGTCATGGTGTGTAATGCCAAGGACCATTCTCTTCAGGACTTCTTTTCTTGAAGGTGATAGCTGCTCATGACACAGGTGGCAATGACAACTGGATAACCTTAAGAGATGATAGACAAGGCAGTGTGCTCCACAGTAAGAATCTTATATGCATGTGCATGTATGCATACTTTACAGCATCATATGTAGGTCTTAAATATGCACATTTTTACCATGGGCAATAGTTCTCCTTTTGAAATCAATATTTTCTAAAAGAAGTAGTGCATCTTATTGTCTAAGAATACCCAATTCCTGTCTTTATTCTGCTTCTCCTCTATCTGCATATGATAGCCCTGCCATCCAGTTACAGTGGCAAAACATTTGGTACCACCCTAATCTGTTTCTCATCACTTAACAGTTATACTGCCACTGGGTCACACGGATGATATCATTTTACATTTTTGTATTGACATATCTCTTCTCCTACATGTATTAAAGAAGAATTTTAGGGTGTTAAATCAAGAATCACGTTAATATGAGATAAATGTGTCAATTACCATAAATCATTAATTAATAACGAAGCCATAGAATGTTCCTATCATTCTCAGTACCACAGAACTACAAACAAGAAATGATGAGGTATACTTAGAAATAGACATAAAGCATTTATAAGAAGATAAAACTGTATTGCTACCCAAGTTGAGTGATGAAAGATAATGAAGTGCTTCTTCTATAACACACAGCTCGACTGGAAACGATTAATCTGTATTGTGATTGGTTAACTACAGCTTACTTTGTATTAAACACTAAATATAAAATAAAAATAATATAGAAGACATCAGAAATTTGAGCAGTGGCTGGAGAGGGTAGAGGGTATGGAAAGGATCAAAATATAGTATATGTATGTGTCTAATTCTCAAAAAAAAAACTGTAAGCAAGGAATGGAGAAATATCTCAGTGATTAAGATCAGTTGTTACTCTTGCAGAGGACTTTGGTTCAATTCCCAGAATTCATATGGTGGCTCACCACAACAAATAATTTATAGTTCTAGGGAATAGAACACCCTCTTCTAGTCTCCATGGACACCTGGCCCACAGGAGATACACAGGCATACATGTAGACAAAACACTCATACCCATGACACCAAACAAATAAACCTAAAAATGAATCTGAACAAAAATATATAAGCAGGTAAACAAAACCAACACGCAGACACTAAAAGGCAAAAACCCCATAAATACAGATAAGCAGACTAAGTACACTGTGACAAATATATTTCCAACTTCAAGCCCTTGCTTCTATTTTTATTCTATTTCAAGTTCTTTTATATACTTTCAAAATTCAGCTTTAGTGCTGTGACTCCCTGTTCATTTCACTGCATATATCCTGTGAATGGGAAATCCTTTACATTAAATATAAATGACCAATTTGTAAACATGTGTTTTCCTCAGATTCATTTCTTAGAAACAAGTAGAGAATTACACAGGGACTGTCATATTGATCAGCTGCCCCGCTAACTCCTCCACTAACACATCTCAGCAGCGAATGTCTCTTGCTTTTGCATTATCAGAGTTCTCTCTTTCTCCCTTACTGCAGCAGTTGCAGTTTTAAAATAAGGTTGTCCTCAGCTGTTCAGCTAGTGTGGAGTATATTAGTTTGTTTTATGCCTCCACCTTGTCCCGTCTATCACAAGCATTGAATTTATAGCAACATCATTCAAATTTATACTATTTTCTTCTATCAAAATTACTATCCACCACCAGCCTTTAGGCTAAAAGTAAGCAAATTAATTTATAAGGCCCACTATATTTATTTGTGGTTTTGTAGCAGGAAAAGGTCAATAGAGTATAGATATAATTTTAAGAGAATTTATTAGACTGGTCCACACCATCAGAAGCTGGGTAGTCTCACAAGAGCCTGATTGACTGAACAGCAAGGGAAAGTAGCTACCCTGTCCAAAAAGCCGGAAAACTCAGCATCAGAGGGTTACGGTGCAAGGCTACAGGTCTAGAAGACGGCTGCAAAGTAATTGCTGGTCTATGACCATTGTTAAGGGCTGAAGGAGCTATAATTTGATGTTCTTAAAAATGGCAAAAGTTTTTTAAAACAAACACACATCATTTCAAGGAATTTTTACGCATGTGATCGTGATACTCTTCTTAGGCCTTTTAAAAATATTTATTCTTAGATGTAGGATTGGTAAAGATCTTTTCCCAATCTGTTGGTTACCCTTTTGTCCTATTGACAGTGTTCGTTGCCTTACAGACGCTTTGCAGTTTTATGAGATCCCATTTGTCGATTCTTGATCTTAGAGCATAAGACATTGGTGTTTTGTTCAGGAAAATTTCACCTGTGCCTATATGTTCAAGGCCCTTCCCCACTTTCTCTTCTATTAGTTTCAGTGTATCTGGTTTTATGTGGAGGTCTTTGATCCACTTGGACTTGAGCTTTCTACAAGGAGATAGGAATGGGTCGATTTGCATTCTTCTACATGCTGACCTCCAGTTGAACCAGCACCATTTGTTGAAAATGCTGTCTTTTTTTCCATTGAATGGTTTTAGCTCCTTTGTCAAAGATCAAGTGATCACAGGAGTATGGATTCATTTCTGAGATTTCAATTCTATTCCATTGATCTACCTGCCTGTCTCTGTACCAATAGAGGGCTAACATCTAATATATGCAAAGAACTCAATAATTTAGACACCAAAGAATCGAATAATCCTATTAAAAATGAGATACAGGGCTAAACAAAGAATTCTCAACTGAGGAATATTGAATGGCTGAGAAGCACCTAAAGAAATGTTCAACAACCTTAGTCATCAGGGAAATGTAAGTCAAAACAACCCTGAGAGTCTACCTCGCATCAGTCAGAATCGCTAAGATAAAAAACTCAGGTGACAGCAGATGCTGGTGAGGATGTGGAGAAAATAGGAACAATCCTCTGTTGTTGGTGGGATTGCAAAATGGTACAACCACTCTGGAAATCATAGTTCCTCAGCTAATTAGACATAGTACTACCTGAGGACCCCGCTATACCACTACTTGGCATAAACCCAAAAGATGTTCCAACATAAAAAGGACACATGCTCTACTATGTTCATAGCAGCCTTATTTATAATAGCCAGAAGCTTGAAACAACCCAGATGTCCTGCAACAAAGGAATGGATATAAAAAATGTGGTACATTTATACAATGTATAAATAAATAAATAAATAAAGTATAAATAAATAAAACTATTAAGAATAATGACTACATGAAATTCTTAGGCAAATGGATGGAACTAGAAAATATCATCCTGAGTAAGGTAACCCAGTTACAAAAGAACACACATGATATGCACTCACCGATAAATAGATATTAGTCAAAAAGCTCAGAATATCCAAGAAACAATTCACAGACCATATGAAGCTCAAGAAGAAGGATGACCAAAATGTGGAAGCTTCAGTCCTCCTTAGAAGGGAGAACAAAATATTCACGGGAGGAAATACAGGGGAAAAGAGTGGAGTAGGAACTAAAGGAGACTGCCCCACCTGGGAATCCATCCCACATGTAGCCACCAAACCCAGTCACTATTGCTAATGCCAAGAAGTTCTTGGTAACAGGAGCCTGATATGGATGTCTCCTGAGAGGCTCTGCCAGAGCCTTACTGATACAGATGAGAATGCTTGCAGCTAGCTATCAGATTGAGTGCAGGGACCCCAGTAGAGAAGTTATAGATAGGACTGAGGAGCCGAAAGGGTTTGCAAGCCCATAGGAAGAACAACAATATCAACCAACCAGACCCTCCAGAGCTCCCAGGAACTAAACATGTGAGTACACATGAAGGGATCCATGGCTACAACCACATACGTAGCAGAGAATGGCATTGTCTGACATCAATAGGAAGAGAAGTTCTTGGTCCTGTGAAGGCTCATTTGCCCAGTGTAGGGGAATGTGAAGGTGCTGAGGTAGCAGTGGATGGGTAGGAGTGGGAAGCAGGGGAAGAGAGGGAGGGGTGATGGAAGAAGAGGGAAGGGATAACATCTGAAATATAAATACATAGAATACATAGAATATCCAATAAAAAATAGAGAAAAACTATTTATTCTCAAAATTAGCCTTGTCCAGCTTCAGTGCAAGAGATTTCAGCTTCTCTTATTGTACCCTGTTTGGTCCCGTTTGGCTGTTGCCTCTTGGAGGTTTGATTTTTCCTGAAGAGGAAATGGAGGTGAAGTAGATCTGGGGAAGTAGATAAGGGGAGATGGGAAGAGTGGAGGAAGGAACTGTGGTCAGTGTGTGTTGTATGAAAGAAGAATCTACTTCTTTAAAAATATATTTATTCATTGTTGTTCTACGAGTGTTTTTCATGCACGGCCTTGTGTGCTCCATGTGTGCAGTATCCATATAGGCCAGAAAGGGGCTTGGATCCCCTGAACTTGAAGTTATAGAACCTTGTGAACTTCTACGTGGATGTTAGACCTTTACTCTGGTTTTATGCAAAAGCAGCAAGTCATCCCCTCTGCTGAGCCACCTCTCAAAGTGAAAGCTTTGTCTTTTGCTAGCTCAGATGAGTTTGTTTCTCTTTCCTTTCCTTTGCTTGGCTTTATTGGCTTCTATACTACTCTCATCTGGAATATACTTGCCGTTTTTATTTTCTTACCCTTATCTCAGACAGCAAATGTCATCTGAGATGCAGCATTCATGTCCTATGCCCCCTTCTTAAGAGCCTGAATAACAATCAGAGCCATATCTACAGTCCTGACAGGTGTTTGCTGCTGTCCAGCTCCAACAGTGTGTAGCCGTTGGCCTTTTAGATATGAGTGTTCAGCACATTCTCTATGTCCCCAGCATCTACAGCACAATGCTTCAATGTGGTTAATTTTAACTTTTGTTCAAAAACAATTTTTAAAGCTGCTTTAAGGGGTGGGAGAGGAGATTGGACTTTAAATTTTCTCTCAATCTCTATAGTCCTCGATCAACATTTTATGTTTTAAAAACCCAATAGACAGGTAAATTAAATATTTATAAATAGACACTAGAGAGATTTGTTGATGCGAAATGGACTTCAGGAATAAAATTCCTTGGATAAAATGACTAACTTGGTTGTCATATACAGAGGACTTACTTTTAGCCTCTGCTAGATCTCTTCTCTGCGCACAAATTATAATATTCATTTTTCCTGAGTCCAAAATAAGATGATGCAGAAGTACATACTAAAGAAAAATGGAAGAACAATCCAAAGTCTGATGTTTGAAGGGGAAAGTTCTTTAAATCTTTAAGCTTGGAGTTCAATCACTGATGTAGCCTCCCACTGGGACGAATTTCCAGTGTTTTGACTTTATAACAACAGTTTAAAAGTATAAAGAGTTATAAACAATTGTCTTATAACAGCAGTTCTTTACTGCCTCTCCACTTCATGAGGTCTGAGATTTTGGGTAGCTTAGCTGAATGCTTTGGTATCAGTCCAGGAGGACCGATGTGGGTGCATTTGTTTCATGCTTGCTCCAGTAATTGTTGCTAAGGGTCTTTCTCACAAAGGTTCCAATTCCTTAGGCTCTTCTTGTTTTAACTTGAGAATTTAGAAAATTGTGTAGACATAATTTCTAACCACATCCAAGAAAAATAAATTTTCTTGGATGTTATGCATTAAGTTTATCACTTATCATCCATAGAGAGAAAGAGAGAGAGAGAGAGAGAGAGAGAGAGAGAGAGAGAGATACATAGACACACACAGACACACAAAAATGCAGATACACATACAGATACACACATGTGTATATATGCATACATACATACAAACATACACACATATATTTTCTTATGTTTTCACAGCACCCATGTAATTCTGATCCTTTTCATTTCATTTATGTGATTCTATGTCCTCATGACATAATAGCAAAGGCTGGACAAGTCGAGGGAAAGTTTCTTTTGGTTCACAGTCCTGGAGGTTTGAGAGAAGGTCTATGCCTGGTAACAGAATGCAGATATGAGACAGTGTTTTACCTGGAGAAAGAACAGCAGCAGCTGTGGTTATGTGTTCTTCAGTTCCCTGTGTTCTCACAAACTGACCAAAGACTCATCACTGGTCTAGAGTCTAGACTCTGGACTCTCATGATCTCACAGGGGTTCTACCTCTAAACACCATAATGCACTGCCTGACTTATGTACCGCACAGGGTCTGAATATCAGCAATGGACCTTATCTTCACCGTAATACTTGATTAAAAGTATATTATACCACACATGGGGATCCATCCCACAGGCAGTCACCAAACCCACTCACTATTGGGGAATGTCAAGAGGTGCATGCTGACAGGAGCCTGATACAGCTATCTCCTGAGAGGCTCTACCAGAGCCTGACAAATACAGCGATGGATGCTGGCAGCCAGCTATTGAACTGAGAATGGGATCCACAGTGGAGAAGGTAGTGAAAGGACTGAGGTAGCTAAGGGGTTTGCAACCCCATAGGAATAACAATATCAACCAACCAGATACCCCAGAGCATCCAGGGACTAAACCATCGACCAAAGAATACACATGGAGTGACCTATGACTCCAGCCATATATGTAGCAGAGGATGTCCTTGTTGGGCATCAATGGGAGGAGAGGCCCTTGGTCCTGTGAAGGCTCAATGCTCCATTATAGGGGAATGCCAGGGCAGGGAGGCAGGAGGGAGTGGGTAGGTAGGTAGGGAAGCACCTTCATGGAGGTAGAGGGTGGGAGATAGGATAGGGAGTTTCCAGAGGGGAAATTGGGGAGGGAGGATAATATTTGAAATGTAGATAAAGAAAATACCCAATAAAAAATGAAAAATGCATATTACATGTTCTTCTATGAATGATGTTTTATGTTGTAAATTGAAGGGAAATTTTGCAACTGCTTTACTATTTGGTCAATGCAAGAAGCATCGCCCCCATCACGGTGCCTCTTAGAAAGCGGTGCTGCACGCTGGTGTCCCGTGCAGTGGCTGGCAGGGCAAGCACGCGAGCATGTTGGAAATTACCTTGTAGGGCAATAGAGTTTGACAATCCAAGTCTTTGCATGACTTCATAGAGGACTGCCTTGCCGGTCCACGAATTTCTCTAGTTCTGTCCCATAAAAAATAAACATGATGTTTGATACTCTATAACTTTGTTTGTATAACAGTTAGCATACTGTAACTAATATATATATATTTGCTAAAATAATGTAAATCATATAAGTAACAAATAAAAGCGGATTTTTATAAACATGTTATATATAAAATATTTGATAAAATTCTATTCTTATTCCTAGAATCAACTCTTCTGGCTTGTTTGGTTTTGGCGCCCAGGACTGTGACATGATATGCAAACACTCTACAACTGAGCCACATCTACGTCGACACCCTTGTAGCAACAGTTTTCAATGTGCAAAAGCATCATGACCTTTGTGAATTTGGAGTTTTCATACCTATCTGTTTGGATCTTCTATTGAGTGTCCCAGGTTTGCATACACTGTCTTGACCCAGATCCTGCCACCAAATCTCATGGCTCAACTAATAACAAAAGTCAGAAGAATGAAATGCTTTGCTTAAATAATAACTTTGATCTCTTCCTATAGAAGCAGAATTCTTCGTTAGTATGTCGGCAGATAGAAATATGTATTTATGGGATAAATTTATTAGATTGCTAGTACTTGCAGGAATACAGACTTGCCAAAATTCTGCCTACAAATATGAAACAGAATCACCCAATCTGTGGCCCTTCAACATGAAATGGCTTCAGGTAATTAATGGGCATGTTTCGGGCTGATAAATTCAATTACCCAACAATCCCAGTGAAAGAACCAAATGTCACCTCTCTCAATGGTAAAATCTCAGGTCAGTATCAACACCCTTGACAGACAATTAGTCCATCACCCAGGCTTATCATATTGTGGCAAAGAGTTTTGTGAACTAACATTGCTTCAGGTTAGCAGACAAACTTCTTGTTGCAAGTGTGGATTGATAACATGGTTATTATTTTGTATGAATAATAATGTGGGTTTACAAAAATCCCAATCCATGGAAATAACTCATATTTCAAAGTTCTAAATTTATATGAATACTGAACAATTTCCATCCTGTTCTTACAAAATGAATGCTACTGGGGGTCTTTGAAAGTAAAGAACATTTGATTTGTTTCTTAAAAGTGGAGATGATGTTTATCATTGAAAATGGTTATTATTATTATGACCAGCCCATTTGCTATAAATACATTTTATTGCTTCCACTGAATTCAGTATTTGCTCTTATTATATGTGCTTATTCCCTGACTTGACATGATTTCAGCACTAGTCCAATACTTTCAAAATCGAGTTACAAAATTCCAACTCAAAGTAGCTTAAACAAAACAGTGGAGGAGATAGTTAAAACTTATTAAAACACCTGAGATGTTTGAGAAATTCTAAAATCCAAGCTTGTCTGGATCCAGAGACTTGATGTCTTCATTTTGTGGGATGATTTCTTCACAAGTGGTGATAACAGTAATAATAGCTGTCAATTCTAGGTTTACAAAGCACTTAGAGACACAACTTGAGATATTTGGTCTTACGTTTTCTAATCCATTACAAATGTTAATTCTTTTTCCAATAACTGTCCTGTGTGGGTTTGGATTGGTGGGTATCACTAACGATGTGTACCAGAACTTCACTCTCAGATGGAGAAAGCGATGGTCCCGCTCAAGTGCACCCGGCATTCCTCACCTACCGTAAGCTGCAATTACCTCTGCCTCAACTAATACCACAATGAGGGGATATTAATAACAATAAGGAGAATGCATCATTATTTCTACTTATGTTAAACTGTCATTTCTGGAACATATGTCTCCATAATTTTTCTTGTATACCATGTCAAGAGTTATTCATGTGTGGACATTGTCGCTGCCAGATCCCACACATGTTCATCGTCACATATTTCTTTCAGTCATGAGAATTCATCAGTTAAATTATAAAACATTCTTTGACTAATCATTTTCAATTTTGATGGGTAAAAACAGGAATCTTCTTCGCTCCTTCAAGGGGGTCTTTTGAAGAATATGCAAACAAAGCCAGGCTCCTGCTTCTATCAACAGAATGCTCCAATCCATGAAGGCAATGATTCCTTATCAGCAAGAATGTAGCTCAAATAAACTACCAAAAAAAAAAAGAATGATAAAGGGAAAGAAGGAAGAGAAGGGGAGAAGAAAGGAAGAAGTGAGGGGACAGAAAAGGAAGGGAAGAAAAAGAGGAGAAAGCACACCAAGGTCAAGGATAACATTTCTAAGCAAATAGAGTAAGAGGAGGAAGATATAGAGCATTAATGTTAACATTAATCTTACCATTAATTTTCATTAAATCTAATACCCGCTTTGTTTCCAAGCTTCCTGCTTGGTGAATTCTTTACCATTCCCTCAAGAGCTGTGAAAAATACCAGGATCAAATTACCACTAAGGTTTGGGAAACTCTCTGCTGGTTGCTAATCTACACTGGTATCTGCTAGACAAACAGTATGAAAGCTCGCATCACAATTTAAAGGGTTGGGTGTTGTTCTGCTGTTTCCTCTGAAGCTTGACATTGTGATTCTGAGGCAAGAATGGAAGGTCTGGGGGAAAAAATGTAAATCCTGCACACAAAAAATGTCCCCCCTCACCTGTTTCCAAACTCTCCAAACATTTGAACAACACAGTGATCTATTATAGCCTTGAGACTCTAAATAAATGAGAGGAGGTGGAGAAGGAGGGAGGGAGGGAGATGGGGAAGGGAGAGAACTGGTGGAGTACATCCAACTGTCTGCTTTCCACAGAAGACATTACAAACTTTCTAAACATGCCCACAACCTTGGGATGAGAAGAAAGTATCATGGCTTCTTATTTTGTGCTGGAGGATTATTGACCCCCTTTCATGAGAAGGAAGAGAAGAGGAGGGGAGTGGAAGAGTGTAGCATGAAATATTAAATAAAAAGGGCACCATCCCAAAAGAACGCCAGCCACTCTCTTTGGCCCTGGTGGTCTCACTGCTTCCATGGCTAGTCCCATGCAGCGACTGCCCATCTCTCAGTTCTCTTGAGACCAGAGGATCCTCCTCATATTTCCAGCCATCCACCCCCTGTGATTAGCTGTCATAAATCCCTGTAACCCAGTAAAACCAAAACTCTCGAGGCTAGTAATTTATCAGCCAGGATTTAAATCAATAAATTCTCACCCCCACAAAATGTCCACACAGTGAACTCAGAGCGAATTGATATTGATATAAACTGTCTACCAAGATAAGACAAATTGTCCTGTAATTATCCATCCCTTATAAGATATTCATAGCTACCTGTGGCTATTTAAAGCCCCGTGGAATCTGGATCGTCTTTCTTTTCCTCCATCTTCCTTCCATCTTTGTCTCTCTGTCCTCTCTGTACTCATCTCTAAAATGCTCGGTCTGCCCTCCTTTTCCACTGCCCAATCACAGGCTCTCGCCTTGTTTTGTGCCTGCCTTCATTTGCATATAGACAGCAATCCACAGGAGAACAAGGCAAGTTTAATGATATTTGGGTAAATTGATAAAGTCTTCCACTCATTGTGAATTTTTAATTTTCCTTTTTTTTCTTTTTTTAAGACTAATATAATTGCATTCTTTCATCTTTTCCTCCCTCCAAATCCTCTCACACCTTCTTGCTCTCTTCCAAATGACCTTACATAGATATGTGTATATAGATACATTGCAAAATATAACCTGCCCAGTCTAAATAAACCCACAACTACATTTTCATGTTTAATGTTAACCTAACCTAACACATTGTAGCATTCAATTTCAAACATTTAGAAATCAGACATAAATCTAAAATCCTAAATTGATTGCAATTTTCAACAGGTTGTTATTTCATAGATTTGAGCACTCCTTTAGACATTGTCTTGAATTTCTCAGGAAAATACCTGGTTTTAAGCCTCTAGTCATCTCTTTAGAAAAAATATTTTAGAAATGTAAGATTTCATGAGTTACCATGGCATGACTTAAATTTAAAAATGAAGACACTAGAGACTTAGAAACAATAGAAGCATAAAAACATAAAGTTTCCAAGCCCCCCTTATAACCCTTTGGTGACAAAGTAAGATTCAGAGATCTTTAAAAAGCTTCAGCTAATCATGTTGAGAAGTTGCCTACACGCTCCATGAAGTATCAGGTACCTGTACCAAGCCATGCGGCAGGTTAACAGCAAAGCATCCATGTTAGAAGTTTTCCTCTATATGTCTAATGCCCAGAGTAATTTCCAAGAAAATGCATAGGCAGTTAAAATCCCAATAGTGTGGCAGAGAAAATGTACTTGGAGGAGCTGCTTGGCATCACACCTAACACCACTGAACCATTTCTATTCTTCGTCATAATGAACCTGTGTGGTGAGCTGCCACAGGAGCCAAGAACCTTTACGATTTTTAAGCTATTATAACTCATCGCATCTCTGTTCTTTCAATTTCTCTGTGATAACATTGAAAAACAACAGCCACAAAACCATGAGTGCTGCAAAACCTGACAGACCATTTCCTAAAAGAGATAAAACTTTTGCCAAGTAATACTAGTTGAGTATTCTGAATGTTTTCTGAACAGCTCCATTTTCAGATTCATGTCCACTTAGTCTAACATGCAAACAATTGTATCCCTACTATATTCCTACCATAACTTTACCATATACTTATCATATCCATACCTTATTCCTACTGTGTTCCTGGTACATTTGTCAGAACCAATCAGGGCTATTGTTTAATATTGTGTCTTCTTGAAGTTGTAAGGAGACTCAGGACTATCATAAGGTTGTAGAGGATACTTAGAAGCAATATCTTGAGAATGAGTCGGCTATAGAAGTATGAAAAGACACCAACATATTTTTTGAAATACATATCATACATACCATGTACAGAATTGTGTTCATGTCCATGAACAAGGTGAAAACACTGTTTGTGTAGGCTTTTACCTATAATTGAATTAGAGGATGTCTTCAAACAAGAAGTGAAAACTAAGACAGAAACTCTAGACAATTTTCAGGGCCCAAATTTGTGTTATGAGCTTGGTGGATCCTTGCCTAATAAGGTAACTGAGCAAAAGCCATAACGACCAGAGAATGCACACCATGATAGAATCTTCATGCTGTGGATAATATATATCTTATAATTGCTCCAGGAAATCACTAAACAAATAAATATTTATTTAAACAACAACACCCTAGGAAAATTGAGGGCTGGACTTTCTATGTCAATATATATTTTTAATTTTGTTAAAAGAATAAACGCACAGTGAAAGAGTAAAGTATGAGCCAAGCACAGGAAGAAAATGTAGTCTGTGGTTAGGTTCCTGGCAGAGACAATGTTTGAAGCTACTAGATAGACTTCAAATTTATTACAATAAGTATGTCCAAAGACGTAAAGAAAACCATGCCTAAAGAGTTCAAGTAAAAGACATAAATGATGTAATGCCAGGAAAAAATCAATTTTAAAATAATCAGATGAAAACTACATAGTGGAGGAGAACCAGATCTAAAGTGATTATGAGGATCAGCGGCAGATTGGAGCTCACAAAAGAATCAGTGAATATTTAGGTCAGTTGACATTTTCAAGTCTAGGGGACAGAAAAGGAAAAGAATAGAAAGAATTAATAAGACCTCAGTATCTGTTGGGCATTATTGAACATACCACCACAATCATAATGGAATTCACAAAACAAGATAGCTAAAAATAGAACAGAAAAAAATGTTTTAAATAAATAGTGGTAAGATTTCCCCAGATTTGCCCAAATCCATTCATCTAAAGTCAGTGAGATGTTGGTTTGCACCAGACACAGAAACCAGGTGGTGTCTTCACTTGATCCATAGAATACAAAACGGGTAATGGTTTAGTCAGTCAATCTTAAGGTACATGCTAACATTCGCTGTTGCAGACTACCAATCCCGCTTGCCAAGAGACGCAGAGCAGACCTCACATTTCTGCAAATTAAATTGGTTTCACTTGAGTTGATGGCTTGGCAGCTGACCATGGGGCTAATGCACGTACACACACACACACACACACACGTAAGCAAACCTCCATGAGCTTATTGCTTCAGAGGCATCCTCTCTAAGTCATTGCTGGCCTCCATCCAAGCACTGGTATGTAGCCCAGTCTTAAAGGGAAGCCACACCCTTGACCACACGTCTGATTTTAAACATGAACGATGCAATCAATATATGGTACTAAACAGATGCCCTGTAAATGAAGTTAGCTTTGAGTCTCATAAACTTTTATACTGGCCTTAATACTACAATCTAACCCTAGCAAGGCTTTTAACCCTGTAAGACAACAGAACAAACAATAAGAATCTTTTTTCATGAAGAAAATAGAAAATTCCCTTGGCTTCTATTCACAGTGAGCTATGTATCCTTTGTCCCTCGCTCTCTGTGATGGAGTCTATTGTGCCAAGTTCAAGTGGTCAGACGTAACTCCCTCGGCCTCCAGTCTTTGGGTGGGGCAAGTTTAATTTTGCCTCTTACAACTTAAAAATCCTTTCAGCCCAATTCATATCTATTAGAAACTCAAATATAATGTTTCTCTGTCTCCCTCTGTCTCAAGGGATTATATAAATTCTTAGGAGAATAACTTATTTGAATGAAGAAAAGAAAGACGGTTCTGCTGACCACAAATTCCTTAGACGTTGCCCTGTCCTATGTATCTGCTACAAACAAGGTCTCTTGATCCACAAGAGACACGTGCCAGGCCTCTTGTTCTTAAAACTCCATTTTATTCTTCACTTAGACATCTGGCAACATTTCCTGCAGAACATTCCTTTGCTTAAAAGCTTAATTCATCCTTAACTCAAGCTATGACAGTTCTTGCCTGACTCCTGAATCTCCCTCCTCTGAATCCTGAAAGACAATAATAGTTTTTTGCCTATTCTTTGGAAACTACTTGAGTCTGGCCATTGGTACTCATAAAAATCTCGTTAAATAAAATTTACAGCCCAGTTTCTCTTAATTGTGAGCCTCAGTACAATTTCTGCCTGGTTTTAAATTTCAGATGGGAGGGATTTGATTTCCTAGAAAAACGTTATGAAGTTCAGTGACCCCATGATGCTCTGTTCCTCAAGGTAAATGTGAGTCTTCCTAAGGGCTAGACTCATCTCATCTCGGTGTTTGACGAGCAGGTGTTTGTTTACTTTATAAACACAATTTCCCTCCCCCTTTGGAGGCAGTCTCTGTCCACCATCACAAGGTGTTAATTTTGGCCCTTGGTAGTAATAAGAATAAAAATATCTAATCCCATGGGTTTTTTTGTTTTGTTTTTTTTTTTTTTTTTTTTTTTTTTTTTTTTTTTTTTCTGCAGAGCAACAAAAATAGACACACGCCTGGTGGGGGGCTGAGCCGAGAATCATGAAGATACCTTTGAGCTTCACATGCAGCAGAGAGCACACAGGGCAGAGCATTCAAAGGAAATGTGTGTGGCTTTATTTTTCCTAAGGGATGAGGCCGTTTTATAGCCTTCTCTGTTATTTTACAGAAGACACCACATGTTTCTTACAAAAAGATTTCTTTTTCACATTATAACTGACTTTCTTCTGCTCTGATACTGTAGTTATTAACATTTTGATAAGGAAAAACATTCTGCTTTAGTCCAGAACTGATCTTTCTATATAGTTTGAATCATCCCACAGTAACTTGCACCTCTGTAGGCGCTAGAAAAAAAAAGAGAGAGAGAAAAAAGACTTTGTTGACTAATGCTTCTCCTGAAAAAAAAATAGACTACATAGTAATTATCTTCTCTCTTTTAAAAATGGAACAACCCTTACCCTTTTAGATCCAAGTACCTACAGAGTTCAAAAGCTCTCCATGAGATTTGGAAATATATTATAATCCTAACAAGAAATAAAATGGAATAGTGTCTTCATTTTATAGGCATTCATATGGAGAAGAGACATTTCTGTCACAAAAATATGATAAAAACTTGGATTTCTTGGAAGTTTACCATGTGCCCTGCAGTACTGTACAATTTCCTATATAAAGTCCACTTAGCTCAGTTCACTAATCTATTAGATTTACAATATTATTGACTATATAATATTTATAATATTAATTTATAATATATTAATTAATCTATGATATTTACAATATTATCAATCTTTTGACAGATTTATGAGTAGATAAACAGCTGGATCAAGGTCACTGAGAGTATGGGTTACAGAGTTGGGAATCTCAGTGTATTGTCAGCATTCAACACTGCACCCCATGTCTGCACTCCAGGCAACCAGTGAAGCTTCATCAGTATCAAACTGGAGTCTGGAGCCCAACTCCCTTGCTAACTGCAGTGAGTTCCTTAGTGACTTTAAACATGGAAAATTAACATTCAGATAAGTTCTCTATGATGGAAAAGAAAGACATACTTCTGGACAAACCCACCATTATTAGCAAACTCATAAATAACTCTCCATTGGTGACAGTGGGTCTGAATTTTAAAAAAATAAAATAAAGCAGTAAAAACGTCTGCTGATCCCTGGTTGAAAACTGGAAATTGAGATTCAGAAACAGTAAGTCAAACTGTACAGCTTAGCTCTTGTTACTTCATACAGATTAGTACGTAAAACCAACTGAAGATTTATTTTACTGGAATTCTATTTGTCCATTTTGTGGCCACAATATCGCTCATCGTTTGTCAAGCAAATTGGATAGACTATAACTGCATATGAGGAGGACCTGTATCAGCTCTGTGATTTGTGTAGTTGAGTGGGTACCTTTGGAGACATGGAGAACAGAAACTTAGGGATTCGTGTCCCTGCTTGAGGGAACAAAAGGCACTGACTTCCTCGGCTGATGCTCACTCAGCTGCAGTTATAGGACTGTGATACACGTCAACCCACTTCTCTTTTATCTCTGCATCTAAAATGTCTCAGTGCTTGCCTATGTATGGAAATTTTCCTATCTGCTCATTTTCTTCCATTCTTACAATAAATCACAAGAAAAGATGCTGTGTATTTCCAGAACCAAAATGTCTTAAGGCAGGTAAGGCAGAGAGATAGCACATCTGCTACGTTTTTCATACAAGCCTCAGTTCTATCCCTGTTACCTGTAATGGAGGCAGAGAATTGACTCCTGAAGGTATGCACGCCTGTGCACAGGCAGACACACAGAGACGGGGAAGGATTTCTTAAATATTCAAAACACGTCTGACTATGTATTCCAACCTGGCCTTGAACTCAAGATCTCTCTATCTTCTCTTCCCGAGCACTCTTGTTAGAGACACACACCCGGATCCTCATAACATAGCGAGCATATGCAAGACACTTTATTTCTCTGATAGAAGATAGTTCATAAGAACTCAGTATAGTTTATAAGAACTCAGTATCTACTTTAAAAGACCCCACAATGTTCTTTGCCCTATAACAAGCTCTTACTCATGGATGCTCTTATAATTGCTGTTGAAGAACAGGCGTCTTCCCACGGAGGAAATAGTGCGAGCACAAGGAATACACTTGCAATGAGCCCCTGTGCTTGCCCCAGCATTACCTGTCATAGCTTCCATTTCCCCTGAGTTTGAGTGAATTCACTGAATGAGTTCTAGCAGCCCCAGTGAGAGATTCTGAGGTTAGATTGCATAAGCTCTCTTTTTGGCAGGTTATGTTATGTTATGTTATGTTATGTTATGTTATGTTATGTTATGTTATGTTATGTTATGTTACGTTACCTTATCTTATCTTGTCTTATCAAGCAGCTTCATGGATAAGTCTATGCAGAAAAAAGAGGGGAAGGCCTAAAGCCAATACTTAGCAAGAAAATGAGACACCCAACTCAATAGCTCTCGGGAATAAGTACCCACATGAACTCACTGGACAGCAAATCTTCCCTCTCTTGAAATTTTTACATCAGACTTAAGAGCCAACCAAGGGTTTGGCTGCAGCCTCCTGGAGGGAGGTTAAGCTAACAGCTTTCAGCCAAGCCAGGCTCAGATTTCCAACCCACAGAAAGTTTGAGATGATGAATAAGCATTGCTTTGTACCACTAAGTGGGCCCTTAATTTGTCACACAGCAATGGATAAGCAATACGTGTGCCAAGTGCTGTGTAGATATTGTCTCATTTAACAGTAGCATTTGCTCCTTAATGCAGGCATCATTGAACTGACTTAAAGAGGAAGCTCAGATAAGAGAACTTTGCCTGACTTCAAAACCCCATGCTTTTTCTTAACCACAATTCAAATTTCTTTCATTGACTCCTTTTTTATATTACTTTTGATTCCTATATTTGGCTGTTGCAATTAAAATAAGTATTGCTGACCATTCAGTAATTGAGTTCAATCTGTTTTTGAACTATGCTATTGGTCTTCAAGCAGATCTTAGGAAGCCGAATAAACCTGTTAGCAAGAATCTGGGTTTGCCAACATGGAGGCTGTAGGAAATAGGATCTAAGGTTTTTATAAACATCAAATTATAGCTCCTGAGTCTGAGTTCTTTGTTCTAACCTCCTCATTATTTCTGTCATTTATTTTAGGAACACTGTCTTTAGAATAAAAAAAAAAATCCTATCCCTCATGGTACTTAATTCATGGCTTTAAATCAGTGAGAGTCATCAGCCATCACCCACTCACTCTCATCCTCAGATGAAATCCCAGTCCACAAACTGATGGTCATGTGACTCGTGGACCTGACCCTGGAACCAGAAACTTTTCTGTTTTATCCTTAGAAATTGTTGAAGTCCTGAGACAGTTAATGATCCATCCCAAACCATTAGGAAAAGCTGCAGAGCCCATTTAAACTTTCAGTGAATCCTGAAGGCAGGCACAAAAGAAGAGATTTATAACTCTGCCAGATACAGCTCAGACCTCAGAAGCCAATTTCTTGACAAAGTCCCTTCCTTCTGCCATTTTGAAATAATTAGTGACTTTCACTCAATGGCATATTAAATTTTTATCTCTGGTTACTGTAGCAAATTGAGAACAAAATGAAAATCATTAATCCCAGCTATGAAGATGTCAGTTATCTTGGGTTTAGACACATCCCATTGGAATGTGTTATTAAAATGACTAAGTATGTTTAAAAGGTTCAGACATTTATCTATCATTCATGTTAGAATGAGTATATCAATAGTGAAACCATCACTAATTTTAAAATAAGCATATTGGATAATAAAGACATCTTGAGTTACACCAATGTCCTAAATGAGAAAGGAAAACTTAACATTGGATATAAAGAACTTAAGAGGAGAGGTATTTTATTTTCTCAATTAATATGTTGGCAAATATGCAAAGATTTAAGTTTCACTGAAAAATTTCCACATATTTGTGTACACACACACACACACACACACACACAGAGAGAGAGAGAGAGAGAGAGAGAGAGAGAGAGAGAGAGAGAGAGAGTTAGACTTTATACTTATCAACCTTCTGGTTTTCTCCTGTCCCTACTACCTGCTTAACTTCCTAAATAGTTTCCTACTTTCATGAAATGTACTATCTATTACCCTCTCTTGTATCCTTCTTTATCCTCTTTAGACCTCTTCTTCTTTCTTAATGTCCTGTTGCCAGTTTTATAGCTTATAAATATAGAGAGAGAGGAAAGAGTAGGGATACAAAGACAGAGACAGAGGGGGTAGCCCAGTAAAGATTCTACATGAGTGAAAACTGACTCTGGGTGATTTTGATTAATATAATAACCTCCAACCCCATTTATTTCCTGCAAAGTTTTTCGATTTTGTTCCTCATGGACTTATGTGTATCTGTTTAGTGCATTTTCTTTACTCAATCTTAGCTTCTGTTAATAAAGGCTGAGTCCTTATCTTGGTCATTGTAAATAACACAGCGCTATAAGGGTGTGCATATATATCTGAGGTATGCTGACTTAGAATCCTTCAGACATATACTCACAAGTTTTATAGCTGGGTCATTTGTTGATGATATTTATACTTCTTCAGAAACATTACCATGATTTTTCACAGTAGGAATTATTCACCAGCAATACAGAAGGGTATCTCTTTAATGACATCCTCACAAGCTTTCACTTTCTTTTCTAAAAACCTTCTTGTGTGTGTAATGCCCAAGGAGGTCAGCAGAAGGCAGAAGGTCTCATGGAACTGTCTAGAGTTATAGACTATTGCACATGAATGAATGTGGATCCTGGAACTCAAATTCTAGTCCTATTGAAGAATACCAAGTATTTTCATGCCCTGAGCCACCTTGCCAGCCTCTTCATTTTTTCCACACATTAATATCAAATATTTTGCTCATATTTACCACTTCATGACATGAGCTTGTTTTCATGCTCCTGATGTCTCCTCTCCATAAATTCCTTTTCTATTTCTATGTCACAACTCTCATACTATAAAAAAGTAGCACCCTTTGTGCCCCAAGTTTTACTTTCTTGAGGATTATTCTGTTTGAAATTGTGCTAGACAATGGCTCTGAAGTTCCCTCTACTGTCACTAAGCTTAAGGAAGTTATGATGCACCTTACAGAGTGTTAAGTAAACATTGTAATGTACAGAACCACCCTTGATGTGTTTAATTAACTGATCCATACAGTACATTTTAAAATGCCATTTAATTCTAATGCATATAAATGAGATTGTGTAGTGATAGGCTGATGAAATTGTTGCAATTGGGCCATTGTTGCAAGAATCCAGTGTTATCATTTCCTCTGATAGCCTGGGAAGCATTCTTTGAAGAAGCATTCCTTTTAAGAAAACTTTTAATACATTTACAATAGCCTTTTATTACCAGAGACTATTACGGATGTTTATAGAAATGCTTGATGTGGTCACCATGACATAAAGAACAGTCAAATATTTAGGGTTCTGTCATTTTCTTTATTATTATTACACTACTGTCTGCAGTTTCAAATTTTCATCTTCATTTGCTAACTCATTTCCACTTGAGTTGCATCTGGGCAGCCTAAGGTTTCATTTGATGTTATCACTATCTTTGAAAATGTCATTTTGCAGGGTCTTTAGCTTCAAATCGTCCAATATAACAGCCCCACAGAGTGTATATTCAGTCTGCTCAGCACGCCATCTCTGGGGAGGTCACAATTATTTTGATGGAAGTGTGTCGTACCATTTTAATAGAGTGGAATAGATGCCCAGAAAGGAGAGTACAGATATGGGAGCAATACTATGACAAAGAATGCATTTGTTTTTCCAATAAAAAGAAAAAAGAACCTGAAACCCTGAAACCTGAACCATCTCTGGATAATTTTATAAAAAGAAAAATAGAAAGGTGGGGGGGGGTCTTGGTATTTCATTCCTGTGTAACATCAGTCTGGCAGTTGCATTTAAGTTCTGTAAATCCTCAAACTACTTCAAACATACATGTGGGAGGGTTTTAGGGTAATTTAAGCTATACCTTAAATAAGTAGGAAAACATCCTGCTTAACATCCAGCAATCTGCATAAGATGGAAGGACGCGTTGGAAAGTTAGCTGATTTTCATTCTCACTGTCAGAAGAAACTTGTATTTCTCCCTCAAAAGAAGGCAGTGGTATAATTTCTTTAATTTTGGCAGAAATAGGAAAAAGGAGTGTATGTAAAAGATTAGTTCTTACCCATGTTTGTTTTTAAAGTCCAGGCCCATAAAAAAATATGGAAATGGATTCTACCACCGCAGTAATTTTGAGCTTAGGAAAGGTAATAAATTAGTTTTTGTAGGAAAATAATCTCTGTAAGAATTTTCCTGGAGAGTGGAAAAGTAAAAGGTTGTGTGTGTGTGGGGGGGGTGACAAACAATGAACAGGGATGTTTCAAGTTGATCTTCTACAACCACAGAGATAGCGAATCTCAGGAGGATGCCATCTGCAAGGAATGCAGCAGCTGGGTCACGGAAGAGGTCTCCATGCTGCTTAGATATGCAGGCTACTCTGTTTTGTGATAATATGGTGAAATGGCTGGAGCTCTTGAGCAACCTGTTAATGAAGAAGCTTCTCTCACAGTCCTGGGCATCGAAGGTAATGAACTGGTGTCTTTTATTACTCATTTATTAGTTTAGTTGATTAGTTCCTTGGTTGGTTAGTTAGTTAGTTAGTTAGTTAGTTAGTTAGTTAGTTAGTTAGTTAGTTAGTTAGTTAGAGTAAAGTACTGAGGAGATGTGGAACATCACATGACAAGACACAGTGCACACATGTTTATCTCTTCTGATTTTTTTTTTTCTTAAAGAGACACTGGCCTTCAATCATGCCACTCCTCCTTGGTTAACATAAATGATCCCAAATGTTCTACAATTTAACATCACAGTCAAAATAAGTTTGTCATCTCTTAATAACTAGCAATTGCTATTAGGTTTTAGTTCCTGGACTAAAGCCATATGTAAATTATAGCTATATGAAACATATCAGCTACCAATTCTTATGTGGTCCCGGACTCCTCATCAGCATGTATATTCTAGTCTTTTAAATTGTAGGTACATGCTCAAAGTCATTTACCTGATTTTCAAAGGGAAAATAAAACTGTTTCTCACATTTAATAGATGCAGATCACAACTGCATGTTAACCGTCTAATTACCCTCCCCCTTAGGCCTAACCATACAAATATTACTAAGCACAATTTACAGATGAAGAGAGCAAGGCACAGAAAACACCACAATTTGGGACTTAAAAGTGGGCAGGGGAACAGGTACTCAGTACGTTGGAACACACTACTACTTTGGCTATCCTACCCTGTAAATAGCGGAGCCACAAGACCCCTTTAAATTGTTATCTGCAGGGCGGGGAAGGTAGATTCATTGGTAAGAGTTCTTGCTGTGCAAGTATGAGGACCTGGGTTCGGATCCCAAGCACCAACATAAAATGCTGTGCATGACTATGCATACCTGTGACCCTAGCACTGAGGGTAAAAAGACAAGATAACTCTAAGGACTCCCAGGGCAATCAGCCTAGCCAAAGTAGAAAGCTTCCCATTCAGTGATGGACCCTGTTTCAAGGTAATAAAAAAAGAGACAGAAAAGACACCTGACATCATGTTTCAGCTTCCACATGCATGTGCATATGTTTGTGTGCATGCACTGTACACAAAGGAGTCTGCTACGAATAAAGACTGTGCACAGGTTTAAGCTGCACCAAGCCCCTTGAGAGCTTGCACATCTCTTTTTTTCTGTATTTCCCTTGTTGCCTGACACGGACTTTGTAAAGAAAAAATAACAAGGCACTTTCATGAATATGCAAAAGTCAGTTTTGATTGTAAAATAGTTCCAAGTGCATCTATGTTGAGACAAAGACGCACGCGGGGGTTATAAAACACAGGTGGTGGGTTGAAGTTGATCGGATTAAGTGCAATAAATATTGGATTAGAAGCCTCAGCTATGTTAGTCACATATTAAGTACATTTCCACCAGCTCTTTATTATCTGTTTTCTTCTTAACATCAGTGAATGTAATAAAAATGGTAATTAGATGGATTTTTTAAATGCAGCTAATAAACTGCCTCTGGGTTTAATTCGCAAGGTATTTCAGATCTATTTTGAGCAAGTGCCATATGACACTTAATGAACAATCTATAGCTAGTGTGGCGGACTGTGTATAGCTAGTGTGGCGGACTGTGTATAGCTACTGTGGCGGACTGTGTTGTGCATACCTGGACCCTCCTGACCTGAGGAATGGGTGCTCCCCAGTGATATATATATATATATATATATATATATATATATATATATATATATATTTGCAAGCCTTCTAGGCTCAGCCTTCACCCAAATTACTCTCTACCTGCAAGCCACGCCTGTTATCTCACAGACAGCTCATGGCCAAACGATGCAGAGATAGGAATATTTGATTCTCTTTACAAGTTTTTGGACCAGAAATTAGGAGAGAGCCAACTGGTAAAGTCCTTGTCTAGAAATACAAGGACCTGACTTCTATCCCCAGAGGTTTCAAATATCTCCACTGAGGAGGCTGAGACCAGAAGACCTCTGGGTCTCATTGGCCAACCAATTTTTCTAGCATAACTGGTGAGCTCCAGGCCAAAGAGAGACTACGGCACAAAAGGAGGTTGACCGGTTCTAAGCATGACACCCAACAATGTGCTCTGACCTACAAGAATGGGTACACACACACACACACACACACACACACACACACACACACACACACTCACGTGCATGCACACAGACACCCAGCAGGCAGGAAGGAAGATGGGGGAGAGAGACAGAGAACAAAAATGTCAAAAATAATTTGGACCATCATAATGTCCAAGTTTAATTCGAGGACCAGCTGCAACACGTTCACTAAAACTGTCTCAAAGCCCAGCTTTCCCCCTGCCCTAATCCTGAGATTATCTCCTTCCTTCCTCAAGTGTCGTCCCTAACAGCCCTCCAAATACAGCTCCTTTAGCCCGACCTCATGTCAGCATCTGCTTCTTGTGGAAGATAAGCTGGAAAGTCGAGTGGATGTTGCATGCTGACCTGATATACCTTTATTTCTCCGTGAGCATGCTCAGTACAGTTTCCCCCAGGCAGAGACTTACACAGTTTAACCTAATGGAAACAGACAAATCAGACCCAATGATTCAAGAAGCTTATCTTGCTCTGTTGTGTTTCCTGACATTACAACAAAAATATCCCTTTCTAAATAATCCTTAGATCATCTTGCAATAGCATCCACTGCAGGAGCTAACACCCAGTGCTCACAGGACATCAAGCACGGGGCCAAAGTCTCCGCATTTGTTCTAGCATTTAAGCTTCTTAATGCCTGCATGAGGTTGGCGCTATTATCATTCCTTCCACGTGACGTCTTAAAGTAGTGGTTGGGTGACTTTTTGAAGGTCACATGGTGATATAGCTTTTGTTGTGTACAGTCTTGCATATGACAAAGAACTTTACAAAATTTAATAATGTATTTAAGTGATTTCTATTATAGTCAGCATGAAGAAGTGCCCTAATACATTTGCAATATTAAAAAAAATTAGAAATATTTGTATTTGGCCTACAAACAGCTCTTGGAGCACATGCACAACCCTCTGTATTTATCCTGGGGCCATCTCCATACTCTTCAAAGTTTAGTATTCATTACCTTAAATGATCTACCCCCTCTCTCATGTAAGCAACCCTAATACCTAACGTTATAGACTTTCTTTTCATGCCTTAAAAACATGTACAAAGTGAGGGGGGATCAAGATAAAATGAAAAAGTTTCAAACTGGCAAATGTTATTAGCTTTGGAAGCAGAAGCAAAAAAAAGGAAGCATGGTGTGTTGGTGTGTGTTGGGCATATTCTAATAATGGTGACTGCTCTGGAGGGACATCTTGGGAAGAGAAGGCAAGTGTTCCCAATCTTGAGTTTTCAGAAGGTTTTTATAAATATCTCTATGGGGAGAAGTAAATCAAACGCAAAAAATAATGCATAAAATTCTGCTCAGGAAAAGTGCTCAGAGTAATAATCATGGCTGAACATGAGCCAGCGCCAGAAAATGCCACCAGGTTCTAACGGCCCCTTGCTACATTTTTAATTGAGTGAATTCGCTGAAGGATCTTCAGCATACTTCAATATAAAGGGCAGGTGAGCGGACTATTTTCTATATTTCTTTTTATAGTCTAAGATAAAAGAAAATATGAGATGTGGGAGGAAGAACAGGAAGAAAAATACCTTTGGTGCATTAGTTCTGTTAGGTGAAAGCATAGGGGATATGGAAGTAAAAAGAAAATGACTTTTTACATGACTAATAGTCAAAGGCAAGTGAAGTCATATCAGAGCCAATACATGATCGAGAGAGACATTCTGCGGTGGGCGTGAGTCAAAGAAAAGAATACAGTTTATCTTCTGTGTAAAAGTGTTCTACTGTTAGAGGTGATACATGAAGAATCCACCTAGAAAAAAGCATAATTGTAAGAAAAGAAGGATGTTCTCTTTGAATGAACCAAGTTAGAGGATGCAAGAAACCACATGCAGGGACAAAAGCAGGCAGATTGGATGAGTGACAGTAAAAGATTGAGAGGAAAACTCCAGACCCAATACAAAAAATTATAGCCAAAAGAAAGCTGAGCTTTAAATTATTGTTGAAGAGGATCTGAATACATCGTTCAGTGGGTAGAAGTACTTACTACTTTTCGAGTGGACACCAAGTCACTTCCCAGCCAGAACGTGAGGGTTCACAGCCATTTGTAACTCTAGTTTCTGAAGATACTCGTCTCCCTTCTGGTCGCCTTAGGCAGGCACTGCGCATACATGATGCACAAACATACATGCAGGCACTCACATATAAATATAAATGAAAATAAAAATATTAAAAGTATTGAGGCAGAGAGATTGAGTTAATCAGTATCATATTAAATATAGAATGGATGAAGGTAGAAAATTCTATGTAAAGAATATACACGAAGATAAATTAGCATGGTGGACTCTGTGTCACTCCAGGTGAAAACTTAGCCAGTAGAACATACAGTATGTTCAACATTAAAACACAAAAACATTTTTAAGCTAAACAACATTTTATCACGGATCTAGAAGTGTAAGTGTGAAATGGCTCTGCTCACAAATACCTGTGAGCCTTTGATAAGTAAGCATTTATCTATGAGGCAGCAGAAAAGAAGGCATGGGTATTGCTTGGAGAAAATTTACTGCCTGGTTCTATGTCAACTTGATACAAGTTATAGTCATCTGAGAAGAGGGAATCTAACTTGAGAAAATGCCTCTATAACATTACGTTATAGGCAGGCAAGCCTATAGGGTATTGTTTTTTAGTTAGTGATTGATTGGGAAGTCCAACTCTTTGTGGGTACAGTGCAGGGGTAGTCCTGGGTTCTATAAGAAGTCAAGCTGAGCAAGCCTTGGGAAACAAGCCAGTAAGCAGCACTTCTTCATGGCCCCTGCATCGGCTCCTGTCTTAAGTGCAGTTTTGAGTTTCTGTCTTAGCTTTCCTCAATGGATTTTTGATTGTTACAGTAAATAAATTGAATCTATTCATTTAGAGTGGCATGTATTCCTGGACATTTATTCATATGTCCATCAATCTACCTGTTCTCATTGGAACATAGGTGGCAAATTTTTGTTCCATATAATATTCATATAATATATATCCATATTATGTCCCTAATATATGAATATATATATATATATTCCTATTCTCAGAGCTAGGAAATACTACAGTTTGACATATGTATCAGTATGACATTCAGCACAATATTTCAAGATTGCCACTTCCTTTCCCTATGAATGGTGAAGTTTAACTAAATCTCGTTTATAATAAATGACTCAACTTGGAGAAAATATCCAATCATTTTAACCTGAAGCACTTAATTGACAAGAAAATTATTCTGTATTCAACATAATCTACTTGCTTTTTTCAACCAACCAATTGGAATAGACAGTTATATAAAAAAATTAGTGTTATCATATTAATGTTCTAGCTGCATTTATATTTATTTTAATTCATATTGTACTTCATTTCATCATGATGGGCCTATTGCTGATGGAAACGAACAAAATTAAATGTCTTTCATTCTTAGCAATCCTGGGTGCTGATATCTCAGTTTACTTTTGTTTCTCTTTTGTTTGGAATGACATTTATTTTTATTTTTTTCCCTTTAGATAGAGTTTTAAGCACGTGCCAGAGGTCATCAAGTTTCTTCCTTATTTATTTGAACAATGTAGCTTAACTCTAGAACTAATATTCTTCCACATTTGCATGCAACCTCAGAAGCATATAAAAGTTGGAACCAGCTATAAATACCACATTTGTTCTTTCACAGTCATACAAGTCCCAGTGATTAACTCATAGTTTGTTGTTGAGTGGATCTTAATTCTAAATTTCTGTGTGACCTTGGGGCTGGTACCTACTTAACTGAATCAGTTTTGGTTTTCTGAGTCTCTAAAATGGAGAATAATAATAGCCTTTGCGTGCCTAATGTCATTAGAGATGTCTAGTCTAACTAACAAAAGCTATACCGTTTCCTCTGTAATTACATGGTGTAGCTGCTCTGAGGAAAAGGTTACTGTGTCTCCCCCATCAATTAGGATCATCAGTCACTGAACTTGATTAACTTAGCCCATTTCAAGGCTCTCACAGCTGGTCTGCCTTCACAAGGGCAGAAAATCTACATACCAACACATGAGACCCATTGACAACAATAAAATAAGGCTGTGGTGACAACACCTGAAGCCATTGTTGTCCAAACAGATGTTTGTTAACACCAAGCGTAGGGGATCAGACCCTGCAAGTCTAAAAGAACATCGCCTCTTTTGCGTTTACCATCCTTAGCCTGGAGTCACATCCAAGCACGCTATGTTTGAAAGTAATCATATAAATGCAAAATCACTCAGGTTTAGTTTTTGTATTACAAGATTATTGCAAATATCATACAATAGTATGTGTTGCCTTTATTTATTAATATAGTATCAAAGATAAAAGATAACCATCAACACCCTGAGTTTCTTTTTAAATTATTTTATTTATTTATATTTCAGCTCTTGCCCCCCCTCCCTGCTACCCTTCATCCCATTTCTCCTCCTCCTTGCCTCCAAGAAGGTACTCCCCTCCACCAGAACTTCCCCTTCCCTGGGGCCTCCAGTCTCTCTAGGATTCGGTGTGTCTTCTCCCACTAGGCCAGACCAGGCAGTCCTCTGCTATGTATGTGCTGGGGGCCTTGGACCAGCCCGTGTACGCTGCCTGGTTGGTGGCTCAGTCTCTGAGAGCTCCCTGGAGCCCGGTTAATTAAGACTACTGATCTTTCTAGTGGGTCACCCTCCCCTTCAGCTTCTTCAATACTTCCCCTAATTCAACCATTGGGGTCCGACTTCAGTCCAATGGTTAGGTATAGGGATCTGCCCCTGTCTCAGTCACCTGCTGGTAGAGCATCTCAGAAGACAGCCATGCTAGACTCCTGATTACCGTCTCTTCACCATTTTGTCCCTGAAGACAGGAAGAGCTCTGGGTCAGAAATTTTGACTGTGGGTTAGTAATCCTGTCCCTCCACTTGAGGTTCTTTCTATCTATTAGAGGTGGACTCTTCAATTCCCTCTCCCCATTGTTGGGCATTGGGCACAGTTTACCCTCATTGACTCCTAAGAGTCTCTCACCTCCCAGATCTCTGGTATTTTCTAGAGGCTCCCCCCACCTCCCATCCCCAAGGTTGCATTCATTCTCTCCTATCCCCTCCCCCCTTGTACCAAATCCTGTTCCCATTTCCCCTTTTTCGTCCTTCTCTCACCCAAGTCCTTCCCTCCCTGCCTCCTATGATTTTTTTCTTCCCCTTTCTAAGTGAAATTGAAGCATCCTCTCTTGGGCTTTTCTGCTTATTACACTTCTTTCAGTCTGTGGGTTGTATCTTAGGTATTCTGTACTTTTAAGCTAATATCAACTTATTCATGAGTGTATACCATACAGGTCCTTTGGGGTCTGGGTTACCTCACTCAGGATGATATTTTCTAGTTCCATCTGTTTGCCTGCAAAATTCTTGATTTCCCCTCTTTGAATAGTTGAATAGTATTCCATTGTGTACATGAACCACATTTTCTGTATCCACTCTTTGACTGAGGGATATCTGGGATGTTTCCAACTTCTGGCTATTATAAATAAGGCTGCTATGAACACAGTGGTATGGTGAAATAACTTGTGGGTATATACCAAGAGTGGTATAGCTGGGTCTTCAGGTAGAACTATTCCCAACTGTCTGAGGACTGCCATATTGATTTCCAGAATGGTTGTGCCAGTTTTCAAGCCCACCATCAATTTAAGAGTGTTTCTCTTTCTTCACATCCTCACCAGCATGTGCTGTCACTTAAATTTTGATCTCAGCCATTCTGATTGGTGTAGGGTGGAATCTCCAGGTCATTTTGATTTGATTTGCCCTGATGTCTAAGGACTTTGAACATTTCTTTAATTGCTTCTTGGCTATTCAAGATTCTTCTGTTGTGAATCCTCTGTTTAACACTATACCCCATTTTTAATTGGTTTTTTGGAGGTTAACTTCTTGAGTTCTTTATATATTTGGGTTATTAGCACTCTATCGGAAGCCACACTGTGTTTCTTCCATTTTAAATATTTTAACACATTTATTTCTTTGTTTATTGGGCAGAAAGCAGCACATGTTTATCATGGTATATATGTGGAAGTTTGAGGATTACTTGCAAGAGTTTATGCTCTCCTTCTACTGCGTGGCTTCCAGGGATGGAATTCAGATTGTCAGTCTTGATAGCAAGGATCTTTACACTCTGACCCATCTCTCTCTGGTCTCACCTTGAGTTTTATCACCTAAAGTCTTTGAATTGAAATTTCTGTCTACATAATCATTATGATAGACGTTTCACTTTGAGTATGAGGTGTCCTGCATGGGTTCATGTGTTTGAGCACTTGTGTACAGCAGGTGTTTGTATTAGTCAGTCTTCTCATGCTATCTAAGAAATTCAAGTCAAATACAAGGAAGATTTATTTTGGCTCATGGTATCAGAGGTTTCAGTACATGGTTGTTTCATCCCATTGAGAGTGCATAGTAAAGTATAACTGTTGACCAGATTCCTTTATTCTAAGATGGAAAAGGGGAAGAAAATTTCCCTTTTGCAACTCACCACAAAATAGCCTTGAGACTCATAAGGGAAACAAGGAGCCAGGTCAGAAAGCAAGATGCATAAAGCCAAACGAATCAAGTTCATGTTTCCTTATCATGAAAAATTCAAATAGTCTGTCCTCCTATATTGTTATGTGTGGGTATCTTGTAATAAAAATGCTAGAAAATGATGTGTCTGTTGTTCACTAGTCATGGAAAATTTTATTCTCCCACGGGCTCTTTGTGTGGATTACCAAAAGTTCTGTAAACCAAGGCATACTGAGTTTTAATTTTGTAAAGAACTAGCTAAGGATATCTATTTTGTCTATCTACCGAGTTCAAAAAAATCCCCTTAGCTTTGACATTTGCCCAGACTCTCTACTTACATTTTATTAAAACTCTTAGGACTTGGTTAAGCCACAGAAAAACAGGTAGTCTGTTCATGTGAATGGAACTCTGGGTCAGTGTACTAGAGAAATAGGGGAGAAGATGGATGAAGAGAGAGGAAAAAAAGAACAAGAAGAAGGAAGAGGAAGAGGGGGGAGAGAGAAATACGAACATACTTTATCTCTTGGTTTCGGATAGTTTGGGATTCAAAGGCTGCCTTGTTTATAGTCTGCTGCTGCTTTCTCTCAGTCTTTACTTGATCTCCACTACAATTGTCATTCACAGTTTATAATTCCAATTAGATCTACTCACCAGTATTAATATTCTGTCATTTGTTTTTACCATTTTAGAATTGTAGAATTTAATGTATACATTAGAATCTTCCAAAAAAAAATCTCTCCCAGTGAGTCATAAATGGATACTCCATGAGAGCTGTTAAGAATGAAAGAAGGAAGGAAGGAAGGAGGAAAGGAAGGAAGGAGGGAAGGAAGGAAGGAGGGAAGAAAGGAAGGAAGGAAGGACAGACAGACGGACAGACAGACAGACAGACAGACAGACAGACAGACAGACATGGTCTTCCTATATCAGTTTATCCGTTTCCCATGATTGAACTGGAAAGGGTTCTTCCATTCATTCTTTGTGAACTGGTCCTGAGTTTGCCTTCAATCCAGAAGTCTTGAGAAAGTAACAATCTCTCTTCTTATGAGTGTTGATTATTAAGTGTTTTTATTTTCTAAGTGGGAGTCTAGGAGGTCCATGGCATTATAACTACAAGCCTCAATACCATGACTGTACCCAAAAGTCCTGTCATAAAATCCCAGGTATAATCTTCAAGGGAATGAGAGATAGCTTTATTTTTGAGCCATTCTGAATGACCATAGCCTCAGAACCCTAAATTCTATGCTCCAATATTGAAGCAGTTTCACAAGATTTTTATACTTTTGCAGAACAAAGAATGTTATAAATCAATGCAAGTTTAAAATCTATTGGTGGGTACACCAGAGAGACAGGGATGGTTAGATGGGAGGAGCTATTCTATAAGCCCAAGAAGCTACCTAATAGCATTCTTAGTTCTTGGAATGGTACAAGCTAGTGTTCTGCTAAGTTAACAGCTTCTAAGAAGTTTTTATCTTATCACATGGTGTTAGTTCAGATATAGTTTGGTTAAAAAAAAGACTGTTCCAGAGGCTGAAAGTAGACAAAGATAAAATAATCAGTCTCTAAACATGCAAAACTCCAACCAGTGCACCAGTCTCTGTAGACAAAGAAACTCCTCCAGAAACTTTTTGTTCATAGCCAGACACAGCTTCTTTTCAGTATTTTCTCTCTTTCTCATTTTTTATTTTTATTGGTTATTTTATTTATTTACATTTCAAATGTTATCCCCCTTTCCAGTTGCCCTTCTGCAAACCCCTATCCGCTCCCCTCCTCCTGCCTCTATGAGGGTGCTCCCCTATCCACCCAACCCACTCCTGCCTCAGTACCCTAGCATTCCCCTACCCTGGGTCATCATCGAGCTTCCACAGGACTGAGGACCTCCCAAGTGATACCTGATAAGGCTATCCTGTTACATATCCAGTTAGAGCCATGGATTTCCTCCCATGTGTACTCTTTGGAGTATTTTAATTCACAATCCTTACACCTCTGAGTTTCCAAAGGACCCCATGGAACCCTACTTGGAGACCAATGCTACACATGAAAAATAATTCTATTTGTTCCATTTATAATTTGGCTAATTCTTTTTTTTTTTTTTTTGGTGAGAATATCTTTTATTTGTTAGTTTTACTTTCTTTTTTTTTTTCTTTTTTCTTTTCTTTTTTTCTTTTTTTTTTTTCTTTTCTTTTTTTTTTTTTTATTAACTTGAGTATTTCTTATGTACATTTGAGTGTTATTCCCTTTCCCGGTTTCGGGCAACATCCCCTTCCTCCCCCCTTCCTTATGGGTGTTCCCCTCCCCACCCTCCCCCCATTGCCGCCTCCCCGACAGTCTAGTTCACTGGGGTTCAGTCTTAGCAGGACCCAGGGCTTCCCTTCCACTGGTGCTCTTACTAGGATATTCATTGCTACCTATGAGGTCAGAGTCCAGGGTCAGTCCATGTACAGTCTTTAGGTAGTAGCTTAGTCCCTGGAAGCTCTGGTTGCTTGGCATTGTTGTACATCTGGGGCCTCAGGCCCCTTCTAATTGGCTTCATTTTAGTCTGTCCATCCTTTCTTCTCCATTTAAGATTGATTGAATATTCAAAGGGTTTTGCTGTTGTTGTGGATGGTGGTGGTGGTGGGTGGTGGTGGTGGTGGTGGTGGTGGTGGTGGTGGTGGTGGTGGTGGTGGTGGTGGTGGTAGTGGTGGCGGCGGCAGCGGCTGGCAGCAGTGGTAGGGGGTTTAAACCTTGGGCATGCTAGGCAAACCCTCTGACACTGAGTTAGATTCTCAGACCAATTTCACTTTTAAAATTATGAGGGCTATAAAAACTATTCTATTTGTATGCAGCGGCAGCAGCAGTAGGGGGGTTAAACCTTGGGCATGCTAGGCAAACCCTCTGCCACTGGATTAGATTCTCAGACCAATTTCACCTTTAAAATTATGAGGGCTATAAAAACTATTCCATTTGTATGCTTTCTTTCTCTTAGTTCTAGCAATTCTAATTCTGTAAGAGGGGATACTCAAGAGATACAATTCCTAAATTGGAGTTGTAAAGAACATAGAAAAATTAATCACAGAGGGTTGCTTTTAATATTACAAACCCCACTCTCAGTATCAAATTCTAGATTAGTTTATGTTCTGTTGTCATGATAAAATGCTGATCAAAACCAACTTGGGTGTGGGCTTATATGACTGACATGGCTGGACTAGAGTCCATCAGATAGAGAGCTGAACAGCTGAAGTACAGACCATGGGGGAAACCCCACTTACTGGCTCATGATTCCTGGCTTGCTCAGTCTGTTTTCTTATACAGTTTCTGTCCACTGACCCACAGTGTCTGGATCCTTTTATACCATTTATCAATTAAGAAAATACCTCCACAAACATGCCAAAGGGCCAATGTGACCTAGACAATTCGTCAAATGAGGTTCCCTCTGAAGTGTGTCAAGTTGACAACCAAAGCCAGCTACGACAACAATTCTATCTGTAACTGCTATTGTTTTCTGCTTTAAAAGTAGAAAATCCTTTTCCTTCAGTAAATGTAGTAGCATCGTATAGACACGGTATTTTAATTTTATAGTCTTGAATTTGAAATTAAATTCTAGTGTTTATTCCTTCTGCAAAATTAGACATGTTACTTCACCTCTGTTTATATATCTGAGAAGTAGGATTATGAACTTAGTTCATGAGGAACCTTGAAGATTTATTAGGGGAGATATAGATCCTAATAAACTTATGTTCTATGATAGATGTTAATGCAAATTGTCATGCTAATGTTGCTTAAAGTTTACTTTTTAGAAAATCCAGATAACAGAGTATTTCACTAGAACCGCACAGCCCAGCACGACTGTGCAAGCATGTGCACCGCATTATTTGAAATGTTGTTTGAAGCTGCAAAGTATGAGGAGAGAGGAGCTGACCTCCTCGAAGTCCTCTCAATATCTTTCCTTCCACTTCTATTCTGAAGTTCAGAAAAAGGAAATGAAAGCATTACAAAGGCAAAGAGAAAGTAATGCATTTTTTTTTCTTTATCAGCTTGCATTTGCAACACTCTTTTAAAATTAGAGTAGAGTCAGCATTTCAATATGTGGGGGTTTTTATGTCTACTGACCTAGTGGCAAAAATAATGTTCCCTCTTTATGGAGCAAAATGTTAATCCTGACAAGATTATGTTTATCCTTCTACATCTTGCCTCCAGATGGTTTTTTCTTAAGGCTTCAAACAAAGCAAGATCTTAATTATGAAGTATATGTAAAGATAAAAAAAATTCCTGATAATTTTCAGGACCTAATGGGGTGTGAAATATTTACTCTGATGGATTATGAGGGGTTTTTTTAACCTGTTTTCACTGAGATCCACTTAGAGAATTAAAAGCAGAAGCTGAATACAGAGGCATATATAAGTAAACTCAATGCTAGGAACATAACCATGTATGTAACCCCAGACTAGAATACTTAGCAAGATCTTATATTTAAAAAAGAACACAAGATAGGGAAATAAAGAAAAAAGAGGAAGGGGGAGGGAGAGGAAACAAAAGAAGAGAGAAAGAAAGATAAGGGCAGGAGAGGGGAGGGGAAGAGAGGGAAGGGGAGAAGAGGGGAGGGGAAGGGAAGGGAGAGGAGTGGAGACGAGGAAAGGATTATAGGTCATCTAAACAGACTTGATTTCAGAAACAGGTTACTAGGTGACCCAAGAACTTAAAAGCCAGTAGAAAGCAATAAGAGAGATGCTCAAAAATTAAAAGTATTTGCTGTTCTTGCAGACGACTAGGGTTTGGTTCTCAGCAACCAGGTAGTGGCTCACAAACATCTGTAACGCCTGTTGCAAGGGTCCAGTGCCCTCTTCTGGCCTCCCTTAGTTCAAGACATTCACATGTCATACATGCATACATGCAACAAACATTCTTACATGTAGAATGAAAATAAAGTAATCTCTTTTTAAGCTGGTGGAGAAACAGTGAATCATTCAATAGATTAGCAGTCTAAGGTAGCTACTATCCAAGGGCAACCAATTAGAGAATCTTGGTGAGCAAATGGATATCAGAAGACGGGCTGAGTTGAGAGCACACCAACGGTTGCCAGGAAGGAGCTAGAACCCCAGAGGAGATTCAATTGCTATAGTAAATGAAAGAAGCTAAGGTGACCAAGGTATAAAGTGCCCATCTTTTATCCCTTCTACATCCTGTCCCCAGAATGCTCATTGGACAAATTTGCCACCCTAGGAAAATGTAGATCTCTCAAAAACAATTTGCATAGAGAAGGAGAAAGAAATAAAAGTGGAATCAGTTGACTAGCTTATGTTAAGTGGAATCTGTATATATCTAAAAAGAATGGATAGGGGCTGGGCTGGAGGTGTAGCTCAATTGATAAAGCACTTGCATACCATGCATAAATCCTGGAGTTTTCTTCAACACTGCATAAACCAGATATGGGGGTGCTTACCAGTAATATCAAATTAAGGTCATCTTAGGATTAAAATTAGTTGGAGAGAAACTAATGTTTCAGGACATTAGAAAACAGGTTACATGTCATTTTGACTCAGAGAGAGAGGGGGATAGGGGGAGAGTTAGGGGGGAGGAGAAGAAGAAGAAAAAGAAGATGAATTTGAAAAAAACTTTGATCTTGGTGCTCAAGGACTTTATATATTCAGCAATTGCAGACATGTAAGTGGATAATACTCCATCTATTAGATAAGGATGTCCTTGATATCATAGCATGTTGATTGTTAAATGTTCAGACTAGGAGTTGGGGATTTAGCTCAGTGGTAGAGCACTTGCCTAGCAAACACAAAGCCCTATGTTCAGTCTTCAGCTCTGGAAAATAAATAAATAAATGAAATAAATGCTCAGACTTTTTACATTTCAGGTATGCCTCAAATTTTTAGTCTTCAAATATTTTATATTATTCACATGCCTATAAAATGTTACTAGCTTGAATTCTGAATAACAATTGTCCAAACAATGTATTTCTTAGCATTATTTAAAGCAGATAAAGTCCAAAATCAAAGAGGAGGAGGAGGAGGAGGAGGAGGAGGAGGAGGAGGAGGAGGAGGAGGAGGAGGAGGAGGAGAACGGAGAATCGACTGTATCTAGTTTCTGAGTATGTACCCACCACTAGCTCATCTCCACATACAGTAATTTAATTAGTATCAACTGATTCATGTTCAAGATAGTGTGTTAAACACCTTTCACACTCTAACTTGATTCTCTCATAGGAACTGACTTTAGTGGTCACAATACTACAACATGCATTACTTTCTCTTGTGTCCTACTTATGTGCCACCACTAGATGATTGCTCCAGAGAACATTGGCACATAAATTCTCTCTGTCTTGCTTCCACTAAGAACTATGCTGATATTCTGTTGACAAACCTTACCAGTAAATGTTCCAACAAAGTCAAGTAATCAGTTGCCTTTGCTAGAAATCTTTGGTTTTCCTCTTTATAAAACTCTGGCTTTTCCTGTTTCCTTCTCTTTCCCTGTCTTCTATTTGGAGATTCATCAAGTAGCAACACATAACATTTTATTCCAGCCTTTGTTTACTAAAAGAACACAGTATGTCATTGGTAATAGTAAAAAGGCAAGGAAGTCCAGAGTGACTAGTTTGAGTCAGAACATACCTTGGAACAGCTATCTGACTTTTTTTTCCCTTTTCACCTCCATTTTTCCATCTTTATTAAATTGTATATTTCTTATTTACATTTCAAATGTTATTCCCTTTCCCGGTTTCCAGGCCAACATCCTCCTAACCCCTCCCCCTCCTCTTCTATATGGGTGTTCCCCTCCCCATCCTCCTCCCATTACCACCCTCCCCCCAAGAATCCCATTCACTGGGGGTCCAGCATTGGCAGGACCAAGGGCTTCCCCTTCCACTGGTGTCCCTTACTAGGCTATTCATTGCTACCTATGAATTTGGAGCCCAAGGTCAGTCCATGTATAGTCTTTGGGTACTGCCTTAGTCCCTGGAAGCTCTGGTTGGTTGGCATTGTTGTTCATGTGGGGTCTCAAACCCCTTCACCTCTTTCAGTCCTTTCTCTGATTCCTTCAACGGGAGCCCTGTTCTCAATTCAGTGGTTTGTTGCTGGCATTCACCTATGTAGTTGCCATATTCTGGCTGTGTCTCTCAGGAGAGATCTACATCAGGTTCCTGTTAGCCTGCACTTCTTTGCTTCATCCATCTTGTCTAATTGGGTGGCTCTATATGTATGGGCCACATGTGGGGCAGGCTCTGAATGGGTATTCCTTCTGCCTCTGTCCTAAACTTTGCCTCCCTATTCCCTGACAAGGGTTTTCTTCTTCCTCTTTTAAAGAAGGAGTGAAGCATTCGCATTTTGGTCATCCTTCTTGAGTTTCATGTGTTCTGTGCATCTAGGGTAATTCAAGCATTTGGGCTAATAGCCACTTATCAATGAGGGCATACCATGTGTGTTTTTCTGGATTGGGTTACCTCACTCAGGATGATATTTTCCAGTTCCAACCATTTGCCTATGAATAAAGTCATTATTTTTGATAGCTGAGCAGTATTCCATTGTGTAGATGTACCACATTTTCTGTATCCATTCCTCTGTTGAAGGGCATCTGGGTTCTTTCCAGCTTCTGGCTATTCTAAATAAGGCTGCTATGAACATAGTGGAGCATGTGTCTTTGTTGTATGTTGGAACATCTTTTGAGTATATGCCCAAGAGAGGTATAGCTGAGTCCTCAGGTAGGGCAATGTCCAATTTTCTGAGGAAGCTCGAGATTGATTTCCAGAATGGTTGTACCAGTCTGCAATCCCACCAAAAATGGAGGAGTGTTCCTCTTTCTCCACATCCTCGCCAGCATCTGCTATGGCTGATCTTATTTTTGATCTTAGCCATTCTGACTGGTGCGAGGTGGAATCTCAGGGTTATTTTGATTTGCATTTCCCTTATGAATAAATATGTTGAATATTTCTATAGGTGCTTATCAGTCATCCGGTATTCCTCAGCTGTGAATTCTTTGTTTAGCTCTGAACCCCATTTTTAATAGGGTTATTTTTCTTCCTGCAGTCTAACTATATGAGCTGTTTGTATATTTTGGATATAAGCCCTGTATGAGTTGTAGGATTGGTAAAGATCCTTTCCCAATCTATTCATTGCCATTTTGTCCTAACGACAGTGTCCTTTGCCTCACAGAAGCTTTATGAGATCCCATTTGTCGATTCTTGATCTTAGAGCATAAGTCATTGGTGTTTTGTTCAAGAAATTTTCTCCAGTGCCCATGTGTTCGAGATATTTCCCCACTTTTTCTTCTATTAGCGTGAGTGTATCTGGTTTGATGTGGAGGTCCTTGATCCACTTGGACTTAAGCTTTGTACACGGTGAAAAGAATGGATCGATCTGCATTCTTCTACATGCTGACCTCCAGTTGAACCAGCACCATTTGCTGAAAATGCTATCTTTTTCCATTGGATGGTTTTGGTTCCTTTGTCAAAAATCAAGTGACCATAGGTGTGTGGGTTCATTTCTGGGTCTTCAGTTCTATTCCATTGGTCTATCTGCCTGTCTCTGTACTAATACCATACAATTTTTAATCACTATTGCTCTGTAATACTGCTTGAGTTCAGGGATAGTGCTTCCACCAGAAGTCCTTTTATTGTTGAGGATAGTTTTAGCTATCCTGGGTTTTAGGTTTTTCCAGATGAATTTAAATTGTTCTGTCTAACTCTCTGATGAATTGGATTGGAATTTTGATGGGGACTGCATTGAATATGTGGATCGCTTTTGGTAAAATGGCCATTTTTACTATGTTAGTCCTACCAATCCATGAGCATGGGAGATCTTTCCATCTTCTGAGGTCTTCTTCAATTTCTTTCTTCAGGGGCTTGAAGTGCTTATCATACAGATCTTTCACTTGCTTGGTTAAAGTCACACCGAGGTGTTTTATATTATTTGAGACTATTATGAAGGGTGTCGTTTCCCTAATTTCTTTCTCGGCCTGTTTCTCTTTTGTGTAGAGGAAAGCTACTGATTTATTTGAGTTAATTTTATACCCAGCCACTTTGCTGAAGGTGTTTATCAGCTTTAGTAGTTCTCTGGTGGAACTTTTGGGATCACTTAAATATACTATCATATCATCTGCAAATAGTGATATTTTGACTTCTTCCTTTCCAACCTGTATCCGTTTGATCTCCTTTTATTGTCTGATTGCTCTGGCTAGGACTTCCAGAATTATATTGAATGAGCAAGGAGAGAGTGGTCAGCCTTGTCTAGTCCCTGATTTTAGTGGGATTGCTTCAAGTTTCTCTCCATTTAGTTTACTATTAGCTACTGGTTTGCTGTATATGGCTTTTACTATGTTTAGGTATGGGCCTTGAATTCCTATTCTTTCCAGGACTTTTATCATGAAGGGGTGTTGAATTTTTGTCAAATGCTTTCTCAGCATCTAATGAGATGATCATGTGGTTTTAACTTTCAGTTTGTTTATATAGTGGATTACCTTGATGGTTGTCCATATACAAAACCATCCCTGCATACCTGGGATGAAGCCTACTTGATCATGATGGATGATTGTTTTGATGTGTTCTTGGATTCAGTTTGGAAGAATTTTATTGAGTATTTTGGAAGTATTTATTGAGTCAATAATCATAAGGAAAATTGATCTGAAGTTCTCTTTCTTTGTTGGGTCTTTGTGCGGTTTAAGTATAAGAGTAAATGTGGCTTTGTAGAAGGAATTCGGTAGCGCTCCATCTGTTTCAATTTTGTGGAATAGTTTGGATAATATTGGTATGAGGTCTTCTATGAAGGTCTGATAGAATTCTGCACAGAACCCACCTGGACCTGGGCTCTTTTTGGTTGGGAGGCCTTTAATGACTGCTTCTATTTCCTTAGGAGTTATGGGGTTGTTTAACTGGTTTATCTGTTCCTGATTTAACTTCGGTACCTGGTATCTCTCTAGGAAATTGTCCATTTCCTGTAGATTTTCAAGTTTTGTTGAATATAGGCTTTTGTAGTAGGATCTGATGATTTTTTTAATTTCCTCTGATTCTGTTGTTATGTCTCCCTTTTCATTTCTGATTTTGTTAATTTGGACAGACACTCTGTGTCCTCTGGTTAGTCTGGCTAAGGGCTTATCTATCTTGTTGATTTTCTCAAAGATCCAGCTTTTGGTTCTGTTGATTCTTTGTATAGTCCTTTTTGTTTCTACTTGGTTGATTTCAGCTCCGAGTTTAATTATTTCCTGCCCTCTACTCCTCCTGGGTGTATTTGCTTCTTTTTGTTCTACAGCTTTTAGAACTGTGCTGTCAAGTTGCTGATATATGCTCTCTCCTGTTTCTTTCTGCAGGCACTCAGAGCTATGAGTTTTCCTCTTAGCACAGCTTTCATTATGGCCCATACGTTTGGGTATGTTGTACCTTCATTTTTATTAAATTCTAAGAAGTCTTTAATTTCTTTCATTTTTTCCTTCCTTGACCCGGTTATCATTGAGTAGAGCATTGTTCACTTTCCATGTATATGTGGGTGTTCTTTCTGTATTGTTATTGAAGACCAGCTTTAGCCTGTGGTGGTCTGATAGGACACATGAGATTATTTCTATCTTTCTGTATCTGTTGAGGCCTGTTTGTGCCCAATTATATGATCAATTTTGGACAAAGTACTATGAAATCGTGAGAAGAAGGTATATCCTTTTATTTTAGAATAGAATGTTCTATAAATATCTGTTAAGTCCGTTTGATTCATAACTTCTTTCAGTCTGTCTATGTCCCTGTTTAATTTCTGTTTCCATGATCTGTCCATGGATGAGAGTGGGGTGGCGTGTTGAAATCTCCTACTTTTATTGTATGAGGTGCAATGTGTGCTTTGAGCTTTAGTAAGGTTTCTTTTATGTATGTAGGTGCCCTTGTATTTGGAGCATAGTTTAGGATTGAGAGTTCATCTTGGTGCATTTTTCCTTTGATGAATATGAAGTGTCTTTCCTTATCTTTTTTGATGACTTTTGGTTAAAACTTGATTTTATTCAATATTAAAATGGCTACTCCAGCTTACTTCTTCCTATCATTTGCTTGGAAAGTTATTTTCCAGCCTTTCACTCTGAGGTAGTGTCTGTCTTTGTCTCTGAGGTGTGTTTCCAGTAGGCAGCAAAATGCTGGGTCTTCATTACATATCCAGTTTGTTAATTTGTGTCTTTTTATTGGGGAATTGAGTCCATTGATGTTGAGAGATATTAAGGAATAGTGATTGTTGCTTCCTGTTATCTTCGTATTTGGAGGTGAGATTATGTTTGTGTGCTTGTCTTCTCTTTGTTTTGTTGCAAAACGATTAGTTTCTTGCTTTTTCTAGGGCGTAGCTTCCCTCCTTGTATTGGGCTTTATTATTTATTATCTTTTGTAGGGCTGGATTTGTAGAAAGATATTGTGTAAATTTGGTTTTGTCATGGAATATCTTGGTTTCTCCATCTATGCTAATTGAGAGTGTTGGTGGATACAGTAACCTGGGCTGGCATTTGTGTTCTCTTAGGGTCTGTATGACATCTGGCTTCATAGTCTCTGGTGAGAAGTCTGGTGTAATTCTGATATGTCTGCCTTTATATGTTACTTGACCTTTTTCCCTTATTGCTTTTAATATTCTTTCTTGTTTTGTGCATTTGGTGTTTTAACTATTATGTGATGGGAGTAGTTTCTTTTCTGGTCCAATCTATTTGGAGTTCTGTAGGCTTCTTGTATGTTTATGGGCATCTCTTTCTTTAGGTTAGGGAAGTTTTCTTCTATGATTTTGTTGAAGATATTTACTGGTCCTTTGAGTTGGGAGTCTTCACTCTCTTCTATACCTAGTCCTTAAGTTTGATCTTCTCATTGTGTCCTGGATGTCCTGTATGTTTTGGGCCAGTAGCTTTTTCTGTTTTACATTATCTTTGACAATTGTGTCAATGATTTCTATGGAATCTTCTCCTCCTGAGATTCTCTTCTATCTCTTGTATTCTGTTGGTGATGCTTGTATCTATGACTCCTTGTCTCTTCCTTTGGTTCTCTGTATCCAGGCTTGTCTCCCTTTGTGCTTTCTTTATTGTTTCTATTTCCATTTTTAATTCCTTCACCTGTTTGATTGTATTTTCCTGTAATTTTTTCAGGAATTTTTGTGTTTCCTTTCTAAGGGCTTCTACTTGTTTACTTGTGTTTTCCTGCATTTCTCTAAGGAAGTTCTTTATGTCTTTCTTAAAGTCCTCCATCATCATGATCAAATGTGATTTTAAATCTAGATCTTGCTTTTCTGTTGTGTTTGGATATTCAGTGTTTGCTTTGGTGGGAGAATTGGGCTCTGATGATGCCATGTTCTTGGTTTCTGTTGCTTGGGCTCCTGCGCTTTCCTCTCGCCATCAGGTTGTCTCTGGTGTTACTTGTTTTGCTATTTCTGACAGTGGCTTGACCTTCCTATAGGTCTGTGTGTCAGGAGTGCTGTAGACCTGTTTTCCTGTTTTCTTTCAGCCAGTTATGGGAACAGAGTGTTCTGCTTTCAGACATGTAGTCGTTCCTGTCCACTGGTTTTCAGCTGACCCTTTGGGTGGGAACCAGAAGGGCCTGCCCCTACTTCTCCTAGATCCCTGTGCTCAGAGGGCCCAAATGGCACTAGGTGTTTTCCTCTAGAGTCAGAAATGTGGGCAGAGAGTACTCTTCTCTGGTTTCCCAGGCATGTCTGCCCCTCTGAAGTCTAGCTCTCCCTCCCACGGGATTTGGGTGCAGGGAACTGTTTGACCAGGTCCTTTCAGATCTCGGCGCAGTCTGGACCACAGAGTTCCTGCAGCTTGACTGCTGCAATCTTCCCATGCCCAGAGGCACTATTAGCTATCTAACTTTTAGAGACTCCTTTATGCGTCTATAAGGTCTGAATTTTACCCATTTAGTCATAAGCATTTTAAAAAGGTATTCTAAAGAAAGCATTTATGTTAGATATTATGATGAAAACTTGAACAGACTTTGGTCTTGGCTCTCATGAACTTTATATATTCAAGAATTGCAGACATGAAGTGGATAATATACCATCTGTTAGATAAAAATATTCTTATATTATAATATGTCAGTGGTTAAAATTTCAGACTTTTCACAGTTTGGATATGCCTCAAAATTTTAGTTATCAAATATTTTATATTATTTACATGACTGGACAAATGCCACCCATAGACTAGCTTGAATTCTGAATAATAATTTTTCCAAATAATATATTTCTTAATATAATTTAAAGTTGATAAAGTCACAAGTCATATCTAGTACAACCACACTTAGAAGTAATCAAGGGTATATGCAAAAATCTATTCACATGAATTTTTAACTTTTTATTGATTCTTTGTGCATTTCACATCATGCACCCCAGTCCCACTCATCTCCCTATCTCTTGGTATCCACCCTCTGGCCTGCAACAGCTCCCCTAAAATAAAAACACACAAACAAGAAAAAAATAAACAAAACAAACCATAAAAAAATATCCTCATGGAAGCTGTAGTGTGTCACAGTGTATCCCACTCTATATCCGTCTGTCTACACATCTTCACCTGAGAATGTTCACTGCAAAGAGTCACTGCTCTGGTTCGAGGTCTCTGGATTCCTTGATACCATGAATATTGGATCCTCACTGAACTTCTCCCAGTTATCCCATGGTTGTGGAGTCATGGAGTTCCTGCAACTTTTGATCTACAGAACCAGCTGTTTCACACATCCCAACAGTTCACCGATGATGTAGATTTTGAAGTTAGCCCTGGTTCTGGGCCTATATGGTAGCTGAACTGGTCAGCCTGTGCTGGCTCTGCCTTATCTGCACCACCAGCGTGAGCTCACCAGCAATGCTCCTGGTAAGCTACCCAATGCCATCACCAGCAGGAGGCAGGTTCAGCTTTTCTGCTCTGATGCTCTCTGAACTGGCTCACCCATAGTCATGACTCTGGAGCCAGGTCAGGCCAAAGGGTCCACTCTCCCAAGATCTATAGTCAGGGAGGCGCAGGGACAGTTCTCAGGCTTTCACATCCTCAGAGCTGGCTTATGTGTGCCCCCTCCACTAGGGCCAGCTCCACTGTGTTGCCCAGAAGTACAAGGCCCACTCTCCCACTAGTGAGGCATAGTGATAGCTCACCTGATCTCATAACCTTGGGGCAGTTATTCTGACTACGGCAGATGGCAAGGGTGGGGGACAACTTCCTTGGGCTCACTCCGCTACACCACAGTCAAGTGGCAGGGCCATCTTTCCTGTGTTCGTACCCACGGGGTTGGCTTACCTGTGTTCCCTCCACTAGGGCCATCTCTACTGTGGTGACCAGGCAAGGTGCAGAATATTGACATAAATTTTTATAACAAAACATTTCATAAAGAAAAGGCATTGAGACTAATAAAATGCCCATAAAGAAAAAATCTTACTAATAGCTTGTTGATAGAATAGCAAGCAATCTCAAAAATTAATAATATTGTTTGCATGATAATAATGACCTAAAATAATATTACAGATACATTGAAATGAAAAAACTTTTCATATTTTAAATAAATAGGTAAAGTGATCTGTATCTATAAAATCCCATTTATAAACACAAACCTGAAAGGAAATGTTGGAGAATGTTAATATTTGTTGCCTCTGGGTGTTACTTTCTCCATATATTCTTATTTTTTTCTACAAAGAGTTATTTTTTATCATTAAGGCATAACAGGGCTAAAATAAAAAATAAAATAAAATAATCTAGAAGTCAATTTGCCCGCTCAGCCATTACCGAGCATTGAGGGGAGCAACAAATTATTATTTTTATACTACGTGCTTTCTTCTGACCATTTACTTGAAACTACCAGTAATGTTAAGTATTTTCTCCACACACATGAAAATCAATAAACAAAAGTGAAATCCCCCTCTGTGTTATTTCACGTTCAATCCCAATTTTCATGAAGAATGCTTGCAAAGTAACAATTTCGATGTCCCTCGGAGCTCATTCAGTTGATTTCCACCCTGAACAGTGAAATGTTTTGCAGGCTACACTGGAAACAGGTTAGAGCTAATAGGGTATAGAGATGTGTTCTGAGGAGAGTCCTAGCTTCAAATCCCAGTGTTCTGCCTAGCAGCTCTGTACTTGAGCTTTAGTTTCTTCAAACACAGAATGGAAATGTGATGGGACACAGTCTAGTATACTAGGTCTTCCTCAACATCTTTAAATATGAAGAAGATAAAGGAGATCTAATTTTAAAATAAAATACCAGTAGAAAGCTGAAATGTTTTATTCCTACAACTATGACAACTCACCCAAATTTGATTACGGCTTGAGACAAGTCTTTGTTTTATTTTTTACAAAGTCAATTATGTTATTCACAGGCTTATTTGGGTTTGTTTGGTTTGGGGGTTTTGGCTTGTTTGTTTGGGGTGGGGGTGTTATCTATCCTAAGGGTAATTTTACTTCAGTGTACCTCTTGGTGTCAGAAAATTCATTTTCTGGGTTGCTCTGAGCTGCTGCTAAAGTAAGCCGTTAAACAACTCTCAACACGCTATGCTGCCTCAGCCTCTACTCCAGTGAATCTCTTAAGTGTAAAGCTTAAATCTCTTTCCTGTCATGTTAGCACTATTATGCAATATGGAGCATTAAAGAAGGAAAAAAAGAAAGAGAAAAAGAGAGCTAATGTTTTTCAATAAAAGTTCAAAACGCCCCAGAGAATGAATTTGTTCTTATCATAATTTCTTATGTAAATTGGCTGTTTATTCAGAGGGAACCAAGCAATTGAGTGAGCATTGAAATAGAAATCAATATGTAAACATTCACAGATCTGTCTAAAGTCATCACACAGGGGATCTGCGAAGAGTGTTTTCCTCTAACTTTGGTCAATGTGAACACAGCCTGAATTTCAGTTTCTTCTCTGCAACTTTAGTTTGGTTCCTGCCTTAGTCCTGATATGAATTCCTCCTGGCTTAGAACCTTCTCTATGCAGAAATGGTAACCAGTCAAAGAATATAATGTCTGGAGAACTTTGGGTAAGGGAAACTTTCTATATTTTTCTTTTAAGACAAGCAAAGATTATAAAAATCTTGGGTTGATGTTCTGGTTTTCTTTTTTTTTTTTTCAAAAATATGAAACTTTTAATGAAAATTCAACAGGGCCCAGCTTCTCTGAAGGGAAAGAAACTGGAATAAAAAATAGCAATAGCACGGTGATGAGCACCCACTGCCAGGCTTGGACCTCATTAATGTCCCACGATCTTTGCAAACAGGCCTCCGTGGAGAACTGTTTTATTGACAGAGAGAAATAGAACTGAGAGTGCTGTTAGGACCTGGTCCCTTGAGATACCAGCTAGTTTTTTTTCATTTTGAGGGGTTTTTTGTGTTGTTGTTGTTGTTGTTGTTGTTGTTGTTGTTGTTTTGTTTTGTTTTTTGTTTTGTTTTGTTTTGTTTTTTCTTGGCATCAGGGAAAATCACACATTTTAAAGTTGGTATTTCTTTTCTTCTTTAAATTATACATTATTCGGAATGTTCAAGTTTCTAAGCACCAGTCCAGGCTCTGTTCCTAATTAAAAGCAAAGCCTGTTAAAAAATGAATTCACCGCTCAGCTTCTCGCCAATGAAGGAAAGGGACATAAAGCTATAAAGTTGCCTCTCCTACACCCAGCAGCTCGAGCAGTTTAATTTTCTCTGACCTTAAGAAAACCAAACAAAAGTAAGACAGAAGAGAGAGAGAGAGAGACAGAGAGAGAGAGAGAGAGAGAGAGAGAGAGAGAGAGAGAGAGAGAGAGAGAGTTCTAACCTCCAGGCACAATTATATATCACATAAGGTGAGGGGTGGAGTACAGAGAGCAGCTATAGGGTCAGCATATTGTTACAGCTACTGTGGGGGCAGCAGAAGGGCCTGACACAGCTAAGTCAGTCACAGGCGAACTCAAGGCAAGTGAGTAGTTAGCGCTAACCACTCAGACATGAAAACAATGTAGCCAGAAACCCAGCTGGGTCACTTGGGAAATCTGTCTATACAGGCACAGAGAACAAGAGGTTACTGGAGAAGAATGAGAAGAAAACAGCCTTCCTCCTCGGCCTGCACAAGAGGGCAGGGCACCTCTGGTTAGAGTTGTGGAAGGAGGACACCCAGCAGCAGGAAAGAATTTGGTTTCACTTGGTTTCTAGTATCCTAGTAACCTAGTGGGGAAGAAAATGAAGGATACCTGTTAAAGAGAAAGACTCGTATCAAAGATTAGCTGACTGATGGGGTTTAGATGACTTCATAATCACCCCGCAGCACACCTCATGATCCCTCCTTCCCCTTAGAAGAGCCACTCTTTGCTTGCTCAGTCTCTGGAACTTCACAGTTAACCCCTTGACTCCTGATCTTTATTCATGAAGCTTAATGCTTTCAACAATTCTATTGCTTTATTGCCTATCAAGTAGTTTCTCTGTCCATCACCACCACCCATTAATACCCCTCCAGGCCCAGGACACCAGGGTAGACTTCGATCACACCCACCCTCCCATAAACCCCTTCTACTGATAAGCTTGGCTAACTATCTTTGTTGGCCTTCAAGAATTTGTACTTCAGAGATGTGAATACTGCAAGATTAATTTCCAGACAATATTGAGTAGGTTTAAGAGGCTCGTTAGGCCTCTTTCAAATGTTCTCCTTCCCCACGGTGCAGTTAAAAAGCACAGAACATCATATTGTTATTAGTCCAAAATCCTCCTATCTCTTCTCCATTCTTCCAGTTTCACACAGCACATCCACAGATCTATTTATACAACATAATGAAGTCGTTCTCCTAAAATAAACCCTGACTCTATCAGTGCTCTGCCAGAATTTTATCAATGACTTCCATTGCTCTCAAAAATAAGTCTCAATAGCATATTAACTCTTGCCTGTCCCTTCATGTCCCCTGTTTCTTCAGCTCCTCAGCCCCCTTCTCTCCCACCTGCTCCTTGGATCTTTTCATACACTACTGTAGTGATCTAAACACTTCAGAGCTGGCCTAGTGTCTGTATCCTTACGATGTTCTTTTCTTGGAAGCCTTATTCTCATATCTTTAGCTGGCTACTCACTATACGTCCTCTTGGCTTTGGTTTCCACCAGGAAACCTTTTCTATACTACAACATTAAACCAGGTCACTGTTTTTCTACTGCCACAGTACTTTGTCCTTTGCTATTTTCTGACATTTAAAGGCATCTTATAATGTTTGATGACTTACACACCTAGACTTTCATCAAGCTCTTAGCCTCATGAACTTCAAGGATCCATTCTATCTAGAAAGATCTACCAGGAGGCCAGCAATTAATGTTCTTGAGAAAGAAACAAATAATTGGAGGAGAAGGAGAGATTCTTTGAGATTGTGTGCATGACACTGATGAAAATAATTAGGTCCTATATACTTGACTTCTCCATCATTGTGGAAAGAATATGATTGAATCTTCTTTAACTCCAGACTGACACCCACCAAACCATGCCTTCTTCACAATGTTGTCTGGAGTGAGCCCTTTAAAACATCAGAACAATAAGCCTTGTCACCTGACTGCTTTCCCCCAGGAGGTGGCATGCAGTGAACTAAACATTAGTGTTACCAATGTTCAGACATGTCACAGATAGGACAGAAAGTAAGGAGAGGAGAGGGTTTCAGGAAGGAAATATGTTCATCTGTTTCTCAGGACTGATCTGGTAAATAATAAAATAGAACACATGCAATGGTGCATTTGGGAGATGCTGCTGAACACAAAATGCATCTCTACACCTAGGGATTTCAGTTCTACAACAGAGGATCATCCGAGCAATGCAAAGGTGAGAAGAGATGAGAAGTCAGATGAGCAGGTGAATTCCTACAGCTACCTTCCAACCACAGTGACAGAAATTAGACCAAAAATCCCTCGTTCACTAGCTTTTTAAAAACTACATTAATCTCATACCTGAGTTCTTCCCTCTTAACATCTAAACACTTGTCAAAAGTCCCACAAACTGCCACTGTACTGTGGGAAAAAATTTTGTCCCGTGAATTTGAAGGGCTCTGTTCAAATCTTCAAACATTCCCAGAATGCCTTACTGTTATTTTTCAAACAATTGTTTCTTCTTATTATTTCTTTCTCTATTTTTAATACATCATTCTGTCTATTGTCTCGGGGACCCCAAATACACAGATGCTAGATTCTTGGACCATTGTTTGTCTGTCTGTTCTCCAGAGTGAATTTCAATTACTTTTCCTTGAAGCTCACTGTCAGTATTTTTTTTCTATTTTACCATGAAGAGCATCCTTTTTAAATGTTTAGACACTATTTTTAAATCTAGTATAGGGGTTTTGTGTGTGTGTGTGTGTGTTTGTAATTTGTTTGCTGATGTTCTCTGGGTGGGCGTGACTTATTTTGCATATATTTTCTTTTCCAACACTAGCCGTATTTACTACAGTTAACTTAAAACTGTTTACATAATGGGTATGAAGCAATACACAAAGCTCAAGAGAAAACTAGGCAGAGATGCTACAAGTTCCACAAAAGCTAAGCCTACATAGCCAGCTCAGCACTCACCTAAGGTACATAGTGTAACCTTTTCTCAAAGAAACAGAGCTGAGAATGTAGCCAGATTGTGTAGAGTTTGCCTAGCATCCTGGTCTCCTTCTCCAATACCATAAAATAAAAGAACAACAACAACAAAATATTTTGTCTGCTAATACAACATTAGTGGTATGATGTCATTCTTCATTGTATGTATTCATTTCTGAAGCAGTCACCTTTTCTTATTTATTCACATATTCAGTGTATTTTTTTCAACTGCACATTGGAAGTAATATGGTACAAAGATTCTACAATGTTCCTACAGTTTATTGGGCTGTATGAAAACTTTATTCTCAGCTTCCCACACAATACCAATCTGAGGGAATTAGCTATTAAGGAATTGTGCTAATCTCAAGAACTCATCTAAAGATTTTGAAGGAGTTTGCTTATAGAAAACTGACATCCTCCCCTCTGACTCTATTGTTTTCTGGGATTTCCCTAAATGGGGTGCTTGCTTCCAAAACCAGTAAGATGGTGGTTTAGTATCAAATATCAGAATTTCAGTGACTCTGCAAGAAACTAACAGAAATAACTTTGACCTGTCTCACATTAAAACCTCTAAAAAGCAGTCCATCGAAATGTCTGCCCAGCCTGAGTGTTGAATACCTCAAGCATATGCCTGTTTATTGCCACTTTTCTAGAGATTTTCATCAGTGTGTGTGTGTGTGTGTGTGTGTGTGTGTGTGTGTGTGTTACAGTTTTACTTGGAATCTTCAGTAGGGTTGGTGTGAAAGTAAACTACTTGAGCTGGTTAGTAGCAGACCACTGGAAAATGAGCTTCGGACACTTACAGGAAGGATGAGCAGACATGTACATACACATCACACACACACACTCACACACACACACACACACACACACACACAGCCCAGGAGGAGAGCTTGCTCAGTGTGCTTGAGCTATTTAAAGAAGACCAGTGTAGACAAAATAGAGGAAATGAAAGTGAGGAAATGGGATGAAGCCAGAGCTAAAAAGAATCACTTGCCTCCAGCAATTACACTAGCATTACTTTAAAGTTTAATGTAGAAAGCCACGGGAAAGTTTCAAACAGGGAAATTCCATAATTTAGCTTTCATTTTAAAATAAGCCATTCGTGTTAGGAATGCAAAAGTATCGGAATGAAGACATCATCTGAGAGGCTCTTCTAAGACCTGGGTCAAGTGGATTGAGTCCAACTGGACAGAATGGAGATGGTGAAAAACAGCCATGCTCTCTGTATAGCTGAAGTCAGAACAAAAAGATGCATCAAGTGAACTGCGTGGGTTCATTTCTGGGTCTTCAATTCTATTCCATTGATCAACCTGTCTGTCTCTGTACCAATGCCATGCAGTTTTTGTCACTATTGCTCCCTTAGAGCATGAGCTCAGGAATGGTGAGTCCCCCAGCACCTCTTTTATTGTTAAGAATTGTTTTCACTCTTCTGGGTTTTTGCCATTCCAGATGAATTTGAGAATTGCTTTTTCTGTGTCTTTGAAGAGTCGCGTTGGGATTTTGATGAGGAATGCATTGAATCTGTAGATTGTCTTTCGTAGGATGACCATTTTAACTGTGTTAATTCTGCCAATCCATGAGCATAGAGATCTCTCCATTTTCTGAGATCTTCAGTTTCTTTCTTGAGAGACTTGAAGTTATTGTCATACAGATCTTTCACTTGTTTGGTTAGAGTTAGTCCACAATATTTTATATTATTTGTGGTTATTGTGAAGGGAGTTGTTATCCTAATTTCTTTCTCAGCCTGTTTATCATTTGTACAAAGGAAGGCTACTGATCTATTTGAGTTAATTTTATATCCAGGCACTTTGCCAAAATTGTTACCAGCTGGTGAAGTTCTCTATTAGAATTTTTGGAGTCACTTATATATGCTTGATATCATCGGCAAATAGTGATACCTTTATTTCTTCTTTGCGAATTTGTATCCCCTTGATCTCTTTTTGTTGTCTTATTGTTCTAGCTAGCCCTTTGAGTACTATACTGAATAGATATGGGGGGAGTGGGCATCCTTCTCTTGTCCCTGATTTTAGTGGGATTGCTTAAAATATCTCTCCATTTAATTTGATATTGGCTGTTGGTTTACAGTAAATTGCTTTTATTATGTTTAGATATGGGCCTTGAATTCCTGATCTCTCCAATACTTTTAACATGAAGTGGCATTGTATTTTGTTAAATGTTTTTTCTGCATCTAAGGAGATGATCATGTGTTTTTTCCTTTAAGTTTATTTATATAGTAGATTAGGTTAATGAATTTTTGTATATTGAACTAACCTTGCATCTCTAGGACAAAGCCTACTTGATTGTGGTAAATGATGGTTTTGATGTGTTCTTGGATTTGGTTTGCAAGAATTTTGAGTATTTTTGCATCAAAACCACACACTCATGCACACTTAATCTTTGACAAAGAAGCCAAAAATATACAATGGAATAAAAAGGCATCTTCAATAAATGGTGTTGGTCTAACTGGCTGTCTGTATGTATAAAAATGAAAATTGACCCATATTTGTCACCTTGCAAAAAACTGAAGTCCAAGTAGATCAAGGACCTCAACATCAAATCAGATACAATCAATCTTTTAGAAAAGAAAGTGGGAAAGAGTATTGAACTCATTGGCACAGGGAGAAATTTCCTAAACAGAACTCCAATGGTTCATGCTCTAAGATCAAGGATTGATAAATAGGAACTCATGAAACTGGAAAGCTTCTGTAAGGCAAAGGACATAGTCAATAAGACAAATCAGCAACCTACAGTTAGGGAAAAAAATCTTCACTAATTTCACATCCAATATACGGCTACTATCCAGAATATATAAAGAACACAAGAAGCTAACCACCAAAAAAACAAACAACCCAATCAAATAATGGGGTATAGAACTAAACAGAGAATTCACAACAAAGGAATCTTAAATGGTTGAGAAGCATTTTGTATAAATGTTCAAAGTCCTTAGTGATCAGAGAAATGCAAATCAAAATGACCTTGATATTCCACCTTATACCAATCAGAATGGCTAAGATCAAAACCTCAGGTGTAACACATGTTGGTGAGGCTGTGGAGAAAGAGAAACACTCTTCCATTGCTAGTGGGATTGCAAACTTGTACAACCACTCTGGAAATCAACTTGGAGGTTTCTGAGAAAATTGGACATACCTCAAGACCCAGCAATATCACTCTTGGGAATATACCCAAAAGATGTCCCACCAGTCCACGGGGGCATGTGTTCCACTATTTTCATAGTGGCCTTATTTGTGATAACCAAATGTCCCACAACAGAAGAATGGATACAGAAAATGTGGTTCATTTACACAATGGAATACTATTTAGCTATTAAGAACAAGGACATCCTGAGTTTTGCAGGCAAATGGATAGAACTAAAAAGTATCATTCTGAGTGAGGTAACTCAGACCCAAAAGGATATGCATGGTGTGTTCTCACTAATAAGTGTATATTAGCCAAAAAAAGTACATAATACCCAGGATAAAATCCACAGTACTCAAAAAGGTCAACAAGTTTAAGGGCCCAAATGAGGACATCTCATTCCCACTTGGGAGGGAGAAGAAAGCAACCACAAGAAGGGAGGGAAGGAGAGACCTGGAAGGGAAAGGGACAGAGAGGGGAACATGATGGTATTGGGTGGGGGGAAGGACTGAAGTCCTGAGGACCAGGAGAAAGAATAGAAACAGGTAACCTCTAGAGGTAGGAGGTTGGGAGGACTCTCCAGAATGTACCAGAGACCTGGAAGGTTAGAGACTCTCAGGACTCAAAGGGATGGACCCTAGATGAAATGCCTTACAGTGGGAAGAGGAAACTTGTAGAGCCCACCTCCAACAGAAAGACAGGGCATCAAGAGAAGGATAGAGTTGCAATCCCACAGTCAAAACTCTGATCCATAATAGTTCCTGTCTGAAAGAACTGCAGGGATGGAAATAGAGAAGAGCCTGAGGAAAGAAGATCCAGAGACAGACCCAAAGTGGGATTCAGCTCAAGGGGAGGCCACAAGGCTTGACACTGTTACTGAGGCTATGGAGCACTCACAAAAAATGGACCTATCATGACTGCCCTCCAAAATACCCAACAAGCAGCTGAGTTAGATGCAGATATTTGCACCCAACCAATGACCAGAATCTGCTGACTCTTGTGGTTGAATTATGGAAAAGCTGGAGGAAACTGAGGAGGAGGACAACACGTAGGAGGACCAGCAGTATCAATTAACCTGGACCTCCAAGTTCTCTCAGACACTGGATCAACAATCAGGCAGCATACACCAGCTGAGTTGAGGCCTCCAACAAATAAACAGCAGAGGATTCCCAGGTCTTGGTTCAGTCAGAGAAGATGTACCTACTCTTCAAGAGACTGGAGTTTAGAGAACTAGTGGGGGGAGGGGTAGACATTCTAGTGGAAACGGGGGTGGGGTGGATATGGGATATGGAACAGTCAGAGGGTAAGCAGGGAGGGGAATAAAATTTGGAGTGTAAAAATAAAAGAAGTGTAAATACATAAAATATCCAATAAAAATAGCTATAAAAAAGATGCAATAAAAGTTGAGATTTGGGGTGTGGAGGCAATAGATGATCTTATGACATGCAGCTTAATAAATGAGAAATAAAGAATAGAGAGAGATCAATAGGACCTTAAATATTTTGGTCTGATATGTGTGGTAGACACTTAGTGTGGTAAATACAATCAAGGCAAAAACTGAATTGTAAGTTAGAGCTTGAGAGAGAATTTAAACCTGGTTATAAAGTAAGAAATTACCTGTGAATAGAATAGTGTTCAAAGTCAAGAGAAGGCGCAACATCACCAACAATGATCTAACTATTGAGAAGAAAAATATGTAAGGATGTGGTTCTGTGGGATCAGAAGCCACACAGATAAAGGGGCAACTAAAGAAATCTAGAATATTCCATTATGTAAAATTGCAACTAGAAGAGTCAAGTCTACAAATGAATGGAAGAAGTTTCCATTATACCAGAGTTCTGAGTTAAGAGTCAGAGACTTATGGAGTTCAGGTTACACTGTGGCCACTTAACTGAAGGGTGTGGTCAGAAGTATACATTTAACACTCTGAGATTCAATTTCTTTGTACAGAGAATGGAGACACTAATGCTCATCCTTAAAAAAGTCCAAGTATCAACTGACAAAACATACTTATCAATAATGGACAGATTTCTGTTATAGCAAGTAATGTGAGGCAGGGTTATTGTGAGGGAAGGAGACTACTATGTTGAAAAGCTGCCTCTCAGAAGGTTTATAGTACTAACACTTTTTAAGGAAGAAACATAGGCTCAAGTAGATTTGAGTTCCTGAATGTGAGTTTTTTTCAATCTCCAATATATTCATAGACCAAGTTGTAAAATTTGCATCTTTTTTGTAAATCTGTGAATACACAGTTGAAATAGAATTGGGATATGGGACCATATCTAGAAACCTATGTATGTTAGGACCCCAATGGAAGAGCTAAGGGAAAGACTGAAGGAGCTGAAGGGAATTGCAACCCCATAGGAAGAACAGTATTAACTAATCCAGAGCTCCCAGTGACTAAACCACCAACCAGAGTATACATGGATGGACCTATGGCTCCAGATACATATGTAACAGAGGATGGCCTTATCTGGCATCAATGGGAGGGGAGGCCCTTGATCCCATGGTGACTTGATGCCCCAGCATAGAAAATGCTATAGCAATGAGGCAGGAGTGGGTGAATGGGTGGATGAGCACCCTCATAGAGGCAAAGGGGAGGGAGAAGGGAAGATGGGATGAGGGTTTTGTGGACGGGTAACCGGGAAGTGGGATATCACTTGAAATGGAAATGAATATAATGATTAATAAAAAGAAAAAGAAAAGAACCCATCTACATGTAGAAATGCTCACAGAACTTTGGGTCTTCCATAAATGTTTGATCTCTATTTTTTCCATCATTTCAGATGGAGTTCGAATCCGGATCCACCATCATCAAGAAGGACACAGCCGGAGGCCACCAACAGTGCAGATTCTGCAGTTCTAACCTTGACTTATTCATTAGTTTCATCCCTGAATTTGTAACCTTGGTGAACCTACGAACCATATAGGACCTCAGTTTACTTATCTGTAAAATGGAAATAGAATGTATTTACAAATTATCTCATGGAAATGAGGCTTACCATAATTTCTAAACATTGCAGTGAGATAATGCATGAAAAAGCATACAAAGCAAATACTAATTATTTCCAACTAATAACATAATTCATGACAATATATTGTGAACACAGTGTATGTAAAAGATTAACCTAGAATGCAGCCATGTAATCTGAAGAATGATTAATTGAACCACAAGTAGCCAGGGAAGGGAAGAAAAAACAGGATATGCCTCAATTAAATTCATGTTGTTGTTGAAATTTCTTCTCAGCTTTTCAGTAAAGGACATTCATTTCCTCTTCTTTGTGTGTCACCTTGAAAGTACTTAGCTCTGAACTTAGATATGTCATTGTATTTTATGATGCAGTGCAATTTACTGGATTAAAGCCGTCTTGGATGAGTCAGCTCAAGAACACTGCATCATCCAGACAACTTTATCTTCATACCAGGGAGGAAGCAGGGTACAGTGTTTCTGAGCTCCTAGGATTGTTACGGAATATAAAGACAACTTTAAAACACAAAAGGCACCGGTTTCTCTATGAAATAACTATTTAAACTTCAAATGTGAACAGAATGTTAAGAAAATGTTATTGATGTCAAAGCAACACTAGGTCTAGTCTTGTTTCTTACTAATTGTGTGGCCTCTGGTCTTCTTATCCATTGAATGGCAAAGAAAGCCACTATCCATCTAAGGTACTATTCTTTCTTTCTTTCTTCCTTCCTTTCTTTCTAGTTACTATTTTTATCTTTGATCATTCACAAATATATGAAAACTTTGGGGGAGGGCTAATTTAATTTTACAACTCCCAGCTCAAAATCTATCACAAAGAAATCAGGGGAAGAACTCAGGGCAGAAACTTGGACAGGAATTGAAGGAAAAGCCATGGGCTAAGAGTGCTTTCTGAATTGATCCTCAGCCTGCTTTGAAAAGTTCATATATGCATCAATCCTGTTGATTTAGAAGGCCTTACATTCTTGGTGTCCTCATTTTCCTCTTACTCTTACACTCTTTTTTCCTCCTCTTCCACGGGGATCCTTGAGGGAAGAGATTGGGTGAAGATATCCCATGTAGTGACGAGTGTTCTAAGATCTGTCACTCTACATAATGTCTCACTGTGGGTCTCCATATTTGGTTCCATCTTCTATAGGAGAATGCTTCTCTAATGATTGTTGATCAAGGAGGGCACTGATGTATGTATATAGCAAAATAGCATTAGAAGTATTTTTATTGCTATGGTGTTTTGTTTTGTTTTTAGAACAGTAGTTTCTGCTTTTATCCTAGATCCTTGGGCTATCTAAGCAGTGTCAGGCATAGGTTCTCTCCCATGGAGCGGACCTATGTCAAACAAGATATTGGTTGGTTACTCGCACAAACTTTGTGCCACCATTGTAGGGCAGTATTGTAATCAAATGTAATCAAATGGCTGGGTTGGTGTTCACATTTCTCCTTCAGTGGCATGCAGAGTACCTATGAAAGTACCAACTATGCTAGCATATAGGGGTGAAGGGTCTATGCAGACACCAGTTTGACTTCTCAGTGATCAGTGAATGGTGTGTTGTCTTCAGCTATGGGGCCTTGCAGCCAGTTTGTGGAGAGCAACCTATAGTCTTATCAATAGCCTGTGTCATTTAAGGATTGACAGGTAGAGCATTTGGTCAACAACTCATTAATTGCAACCCAATTCTAATTCTGATAGCATCTTGGATAATAAGAGATGGACAGTTGGGATACTCTCTCCCCCATTATATGGACATTTCATTCATATCTCCTTCATAGATATATGCATTTGAGGAAGCTTCTACTGTTTTAGGTTTCCATCCTATCCCTGAAATGGCCATTACTTTTAACTGCCTCTCTTCTTATTTCTTCCCTCATCTCCCTCCTCTCTTCACCTGTCCACTTGATCCTCTTGTTCCAGTCCAGCAAACCAAACCATTCATAACTATCAATTCTATTTCACTTTCCTGTGGAGATCTCTCTGCTCTGTCTACACCTAACCTCTATGAGTCTATCAATTGCACCTTGGTTATCATTGCCTTAACAGTCAGAAGTGTATGTATACCTTATTTGACTTTCTAGATCTAGTCTCCTTAATTGTTACCTCACTTAGGATAACTTTTGTCTAAATCCATTTCATGATCTTATTTTTTGATGGCCAAGTAATACTCCATTGTGTAACTATACCATATTTTCTTTATCTATTCTTCTGTTGAGGGATATCTAGGTTATTTACAATTTCCAGCATCTCTGATGATGGCTGAACCAGGCACTGATCTTTGACTAAGGCAGACTATCATTAGAAGTCATTCTATTGTTACATTTATTTATTTTTTTAGAATAGTAGTATTTTGTTTTACCCTAGTCCCTGGGCTATCTAGTCAGGTTCTTGGTCACTCAAGCAGTGTCAAATATGAGTTTCATATCAAGGAGCAGGCATTTTAATGAAATTCTGCTATAATTGTAAATCAATGCCTTTCTCAGCCATCATCAAAGAGCTGTGATGAACATGGCTATGTGAGTGTGGTGGGATGAAGCACCTTTTGGATTTACACCCAAGAATGTTAAAGCTGGATACTGAGGTAGATAGATTCCCATCTTCCTGTGGAAATACCTCACTGGTTTCTATAGTGACTATAGAAGTTTGCACTCCCACCAGCAATAGATGAGTGTTCTCCCCTTACTCCACATCCTCACCAGCATGAGCTGTCACTTGTTTTCATTGATCTTACCCATTCTCATGAGTATAAAGATAAAATCTCAAAGTAGTTTTGATTTGCATTTCCCCGATGACTAAAGATGTTCAACATTTCTTTAAGTGTGTCTTTGCCCTTGAGTTTCCTTTTCTGATAATTCTCTGCTCAGATATGTACTTCATTTTTACTTCATTTTTAATTGAGATATTCTTGTTTCTTCTTCTTCTTCTTCTTCTTCTTCTTCTTCTTCTTCTTCTTCTTCTACTTCCTTCTTCCTTCTTCCTTCTTCCTTCCTTCTTCCTTCTTCCTTCTTCCTTCTTCCTTCTACCTTCTTCCTTCTTCCTTCTTTCTTCTTCTTAATCAGGCTTCCATAGTGTCTAGATTTATGTCTGAGGTTTAAATTCTATTTCATTACTCAATATATTTGGTTTTGTGACAATACCATGGGGTTCTTATTACTGTACAACTTAACATCAGGTATGGTGATATCTCCAGTGGTTCTTTTATTATTCTGGATTGTTTAAGTTATCTGTTGCCATGTGAAGCTAAAAATTTTCCTCTCAAGATCTGGACCAATTGTGCTAGAATTTTGATGGGAATTGCACTGAATCTGTAGATTGCTTTGTTAGAATGGTCATTTTTAGTATATTAATCCTACCATTTCATATTCTAATATATTCTTAAATTTCTGCAATGACTTGAAGTTTAGTTATGACTTGAAGTTTTTATCACACAAGTCTTTCACTAGCTCAGTTAGAGCTATCTAAAATTATTTTATATTTATTATACATATATATGTGGCTTTGATAAAAAAAACTGTTTCCCTTACTTCTTTCTTTCTGTCATGTCTATTCAAGAGTCATTAATTTATTTTAATTAATTTTGTTTCAGCCACTTTGCTGAAAATGTTAATAAGCTGTAGGAATTTCCTGATGGAGGTTTTATGGTCACTTGTGTATATTATCATACCACCTGTAAATAGAGATACTCTGATTTTTATTTCAAAATTGTATATCCTTGATTTTCTTCACTTGTCTTATTGCTCTAACCAAAACCTTAAGTATTATATTGAATAGGGTTGAAGAGAGTGAGAACCCTTGTCTATCCTGTTCCTGATTTTAGTTAAAATGTTTTGAGTTTCTCTCCATTTAAGTTGATGGTGGCTATGAACTTGCTGAAACTGTCTTTATTATGCTGAGATATGTACCTTGTATCCCTAGTCTCTCCAGGACTTTTATCATGTTAGAAATATTTGTCAAAGGCCTTTCTTCTTCATCTAATGAGATGACCACTGAATTTTTATCTTTCAGTATGTTTATATGGTGAATTACATTTATCAATTTGTTTTTGTTGAATTATCCTTGCATCTCAGGTATGAAGCCAACTTGATCATGGTGGATGGTCTTTGTGATAGGTTCTTGGATTTGTTTTGCTACTATTTCATTAAAAATTTTCAAAGCAAGATAATTTTCCATTGCAAGGATGCTTTGTCTTCCAAAGGGCAATTTTTTTCCATTTATTTATTTATTTATTTATTTATTCAATTTGCATCCAGATTATAGCTTTCCTTCTCCTCCCAGTCCACATCTCAAACAACCCCACTTCTAATCCCTCTTCTGAGAAAGGGGGAGGTTCCCCCTGTGTAGTAACCTACAAGGCACATTAAGTCACAGCTGTACTGGACAGATCCTCTCCCACCGAGGCCAGATAAGACAGCCTAGTTAGGGGAAAAGAATCCACAGGCAGGCAACAGAGTCAGGAACAGTCCACCCTTCCCCCTTGTTCCAGCTGTTGGAGGACACTCACAAAGACCAAGCCATATATCTGCTACACATGTGTGTGGGGTCGGGAGGCTAGGTCCAGCCCATATATGGATTTTGATTGGTGGTCCAGAATCTGGAAGCCCTCAGTGGTCCAGGTTGGCTGATTCTGTTGGTCTTTCTATGGAGTTTCTATCATCTCTAGGTCTCTCAATTCTTTCCTCAAGTCTTTCACAAGACTCCCCAAGCTCCGTCTAATACTTGTCTATGGGCCTCTGCATATGTTTTAGTTAGCGTCAGCATCTCGAGAGGAGCCTCTCAGAGGACAATTACAGTAGGCTCCTGTCTGGAAGCATAATAGAACATCATAAATAGTGTCAATGATTGGTACTTACCAGGGATGGGTCTCAAGTTGGGCATTGGTTGCCAGTTCCCTCAATCTCTGTTCCATCATTGTCCTTGTACTTCTTGTAGACAGATCAAACTTTGGGTTGAAGGTTTTGTGGGTGGATTGTTATCCTTATGCCTTCACTGGGAGTCCTGTCTAACTACAGGAAGTGGTTACTTCTGAATCTTTAGCCCTCACTGCTAGGTGTCTATTCCCTCCCAAGAAGACATTTCTTTATAGCTACCTTGGGTCTTCTGTATCAGGCTGCTTTTATTAGTTGGTTTTCTTTATTACTTGCTATAGGCAGTTTGACTGAGATTCTCTAACAATGTGTCTCTGTGCTCCCTCACTTTGACTCTTGACTCTCTCAGATTCAGTTTCCTGTTCAAAGGCACAATTGCCCAAGAAGCAATAGATGGTTACAGAAATGGTTGAGCAGTTGTCCTCTTATCCCACCAGCTGACAATAGAACTTCATTTTACTCACCTTTCTTTAACCCACTAATCCTTATAATCCTCCTCCACTTCTCTCACCTAGATTAATCCCCATTTCCTGAGTGCCACACCCTTTCTCTAACTTATGAGATCCCTCCAATTGTCATAGCTCCCAATTAAATGTTTGAAGTTGACATAGATTTTTCAACTTCTCAGGCATGGAGTAAAAGCAAGCCTTGTTACAAATGTCATTTTGACTCTGCCTTACAACATAAGGACAGCCCTATTGACTTGCAAAAAAAAACCCTGTCCTCATTCTCAAACAGAAAATTGTCTCTGGGTATTCTGTATAAAAGATGTTTTGTGTAATTGGAAGACAAGTTGAGAATGAATAGAAATTCAAAATTCACTCTCTCTTGCTACATATCTTACTTTATTCGGCATATAATTAAGAGAAGGACTTGGCATTTATCTTTGAAAGAAAAGATAGAACTCTTCAATGAATTTTGAATATTCAACCACCAAGGTTTTTGTTTCTGAATGAACAGCTTGGTTAAGATTTGTTCATGTGACTACCACCCAATGAAGCCTAATTTACAGTTACCAGAGTTTATGCTTAGCATACATCTTTTCCCGTTTGTCTATGATACAATCCAAAGAATATCCATATTGTTCTAATAGAGTAAATTAAGGAATTAAAAAGTTTAAAATATATTTTTTTCATAGTTTCAAGATAAAATGGATTATGGGAAGCTACATTTTAATATGGTCTTTTCTTTGTTTGACAATTTGAGGAATTTTGTCAAACTTACTCTCTAGAATATCTGTCTACTTGATAATTTCTGGGAGTCTCTTAGGAGTAATTGAGAAAAATGCATAGAATAACCTGGGATAGACCCTAGCACAGAGTAAGTGCTCAGTGAAATCCTGAACTTAATCAGGAGTTCACCCATAACTAGTTCAATTGCAAAGGGAGATACTATTCTTCTTCCCTAACCTGATCTTTCCTAATTTTCTAAGAGTTACATCCACAAATCCCTCAGAGAATCTCTCTCCATTTTTAAGGGGGTGGAGGAAGTTGGAAAGTGAGAGCTCTAGAAATGGTCTGGAAGAAGTGGTGATTTATAGAAGGTCAAAGCCATGCAGAAATGGTTGAGATCTACCTCAAAGAAAGTTATTAAAATGGGTGTCAGCCCAACAGGGCATGTTTAGAGTATAACTCTATCTTTATAATGATTTAACATTCTTAGCAGTATAAGAGCATCTGCAACAAAGGGAAATGCAATCATATTCCATAGTAAAATTTTATATTCCCCTTCCCTATATTGGTAGATCCCTCAATCACCTTCAAAGCAAAATCGTACCTGGAACTTTATCAAATCACAATATCTGTGACATCCTGAGAATTTCAGTCTGCTGCCCCAGTAAACCTTCCAACAGTTTTATCTTGCTCAGATTCCAAGACATATCTTTGAGTCAGAGAAAGAGAAACTAGAGTTGGTACATTTATTATGACATATGGGATCCTACCTCACATCATAGGCAATGTTCCTTCATTGACTCAAAATCTATAGTTAAGACATCTCCTTCTTCTAAGTCTGCTCCATAAATACCACTCTCTGTGTACAGTGGTATTCAATAAGCACAGATGACTAATTCCTACCTGCTCTTTATTAAAGAACTACTAGTCTTCATTTAATCCCAACTTTGTGATGTTGTTTGCCTTGGACCACTGATGAGTTTTATCTCTGCATTTGTACCCTACTCTAGTGTAGCAAAAATAACTGGAGTCTCTTGATTAATGAAAGGACAATTTTAAAAAAAAATGCTACATAAGCAGTAGAGAGAAAAGTGTTAGTTCAGAATCTCCCCCTTTTCTCCTGATGCCCTGAAAGTACATTGGGAAAATCCCAAGCTAGAGTATGAGTGATAAACAGAAGTCAGTTCAGATGGGTCTCACTGACCCAACCAGCCTGACAGGTACTGAACACAAGATGGGGGCTGTCATGTGCTGACTATCCTGCCAGCTGCCTGCAGAACTGGTATTATTTTAGGCTACAACAAATTGGAAATGGTTTTCTATGAAGCAACAGGTAACAGATACTTCTGGCTGGACAGTCCATTATCATCCGCCTTCTATAGATAATAAAAGGTTTTAATTTCTAATTGAAATTCATCAGATGGTGTAGTTAATATGTTTGTCCATATATTTATGTTCTAATGTCTGTTTGTTTATGTAAGGTGTTTAAAATAAGTAGAACTCATAAAATAAAACATCTAGAGAATAGAAACAAATAATAGGGATGATGTTAAAAATTAACAATGAGAGATTTTAAAATGAAATAAAGCCTACAAGTATTCTGTACATAAAGGACTATTGTGCAGATAGGATTGATTCAACATTTTTAAAATTATATTTATTTTTACTTATTCACTTTACATCCCACTCTCTGCTCTCCTCCTGGTTACCCCTTCCTGCAATCCTTCCCCATCAGCCCTCTCCTTCTCTAAGCATTTGGGCTCCGACACCCTGAGTATCTCTCCACCCTGGCATATCAAGGCTTTACAAGGCTAGGTGCTTCCTTTCCCAGAGGCCAGACAAGTCAGCCCAGTTAGAAGAACATCCCAGATGTTCCAAAAGCTTTTGAAAAGACTCTGCTTCAGTTGTTTGAGACCCACATGAAATTCAAGCTGCACATATGCTACATATGTGTGAGGAGGCCTAGATCCAGCTTTTATATGTTCTTTGGTTGGTGGTTCAGTCTCTGAGAGCCCCAAAGGTCCAGGTTAACTGATTCTGTTGGTCTTCCTGTGGAGTTCCTATGGGCTGCAATCCTTCTTATTCTTCCATAAGTATTCCCAAGCTCCATCCACTATTTGGCTGTGGAATCATGCCTCTGTCAGAGTTAGTTGGTAGTTGAGTCCTCTCAGAGAACAGTCATGCTATAGTCCTATATGCAAGGATAACAGGATATCAGTAGTGTCAGGGATTGGTGCTTGCCCATTGTTTGGGTCTCAAATTGGGCCAGTTAGTTGTTGGCCATTCCTTGAGTCTCTGTTCCATCCATAATACCTGCAGTTATTGTAAACAGGATAAGTTTGGAGTGGTAAGTTTGGTGGGTGGTCAGTGTCCCTATCACTCCACTGGGGTTCCTGTCTGTCCAGAGGAGCAGCCTCCCCAGGCTCCATATCCCCAAGCTGTGAGTCACAGCTAAGGACACCCCTATTGATTCTTGGGTGCCTCTCCATCCAGGGTCTCTATTTCTTCCTAGAGATGCCCCCTATCTCCCACCACTTCCCTGTCAGTTGCAGATTTCCATTCATTCTCATGATCATCCAGCCACCCCACTACCTCTCCCCATACCTGACCCTGAACCTGCCCACTACCCTCTCTATTCCTTCTCCCACCCAATTCCCTCTCTCTGTCTGCCTTCTACAACCAATCCATTCTCCCTTCTAGTGAGAGTCAATCATCCTTGCTGTGCCCTCCTTCCTCTCTAGCCTCTTTATGTCTATAAATTGTAGCACGAGCATCCTGGATTTTATGGCTAATATCCACTTATAAGTAATTATGTATCATGTATGTCCTTTTGGGACTGGGTTACCTCACCCAGGATGATATTTTCAAGATCCATCCATTTGCCAGAAAAATTCATATCTTTGTTTTTCAGAGCTGAATGTAGATATTCCACATTCTCTTTATCCATTTTTCAGTTGAGGGACATGTAAGTTTTTTCCAGTTTCTGGCTATCAGAACATAGTTGAGAACCGTGTCTTTGTGGTATGGTGGAGAATCTTTTGGGTATATGCCCAGGAGTGGTATATGCTAACAGACGATGACATAAAAGAAGATGTTTCCTCCATGACTATCTAACAACTAGAATTAAGGTGTAATAATTTTCCACAATAAAAAGTATAACATGAAAACAAAAGTTAGGGAAGAGATTTTTCTAATGCTGTTGAAATTAATATCTTTCAAAAACTGTAAGATGCCCAAGGTGCATGTTTATGAAGGAAATATGAAGAGCAGTTGGAAGAGAATGAGTCGCATTTGGCTTTGTGAAAGGAATGTGAGAGTCATGAGAGTCAAAATGGAGTTCCTTGTGCCAACTTCAGTAAATGAAAGATAAATTAAGACAGGCCACTCTGAAGAATTCTTAAAGAGGACAGACAGTTTGATGGAAATAATCACAGATTATCAGAATCATACGCTTGAAGAGAAACTGCCACACAAAAAGAACTTCACAAGAACATATGCCCAGCAATGTCCACTCATCCTCTAGCAACCTGCTTCTTATTAATCATTATCATCAAATGTTGTCATTTAATTCTCCTCAGTTTTGCCATTAAAAATGTACCCCTTGCTTCCACCTTTGAATATGTGCATGGTGCACCATGGCATGCCGATTCTCATTGCCCTGTTAAAATTCCCCAATAAAATTCATCACAGAGAATCTCTGATGCAATTTTCTATTTCTGGATTGGCAGTCAGAGAAATGAATAGCATCTGGAATCAATAATTAAAAGAAACTTTGATCACTCAGTACAGACTCCTGTCTCCTCTTCCTGGCACAGCTAACCTTTAAGATTTCTGTTAGAGGAATTGTAAATAACTTTCCCATTTTTAAAATAGTCAAATTAGAAACTGAACATGGGTCTTTCCAATTCAGAAGTCAATGTTTTTAAAACTGCAATGCTAATAGCAGCGAGTAGAGAACAAAGCCACCAATATCTGACATTTTCCAATACCTGTCAATCACTGGGCAAGCCCACTACCCAGAATAGTCTGGCTTCATTATTTATTAGTTATCTGCATTAACCCAGCACCTCGACTTTGATTCTGATAACTCACATTTCTTTCACAATGCCAAACGTGACTCATTCTATTCCAATTGCAATTCATGGTTCCTACATAAACATACACTTCAGAATTCTTTGGTTTTTGAAAGAATATTAATTTTGGCAGTTTGGAAAGAATTTCTGTTCAAACTTTTGGGTTCATGTTGTACTCCTACTTTTTGTGGAAGGTTACTCCATACTAGCATTAGCTGTTGAGTGAGCTTGGAGAAACACTGCCTCTTATGTCACTTCCTGCCTCTGGTAAAAATAATCAACATATTTTAAATAACTCTGAGAGTCCAGGGTAATAAGTACCCTCTTTCTCCTAAAGAACTGATAGGTTTACTTTTTGCTGGCGTTGAAAACTAAGTATGTCTCAGCAAATGGCATCCCAAGAGTTGCTCGTTTGAGGTAGTTAGACTTTCTAGCCTAATGTGAATTGCTAATACTCATTTACTTAGCTCTTTTTCCCCCACAAGCAACTGATAAACTTTATTTGACTTTGCCTAAGGAATTTTTTGCCTTTTTTAAGAATATATTTATTTGTTCACTTTACATTCCAAAATCAGTCCCCCTCTCCTCCCAGTATACTCTCAAGAAGATTCTCTCGGATTGCCTACGCCTTTTTTCCTCGGAGATGCCTCCACCTCTGGGCATCACACAGACACACACACACACACACACACACACACACACACACACACACCACACACCACACACCACACACACACACACACACACCACACACACACACACACACACACACACACACACACACACACCACACACACACACACACACACACACACACACACACACACACACATGCTCACACACACACACACACACACACACACACACACACACACACATATACGCACCACACACACATACACACACACACACACATACCACACACACACCACACACACACACACACCACACACACACACACACACACACACACACACACACACACACACACACACACACACACACACACACACACACACACACACACACACACACACACACACCACACACACACACACACACACACATGCTCACACACATACACACACACACACAAACACACCACACACACACACACACACACATACACACACACCACACACACACACACACACACACACACACACACACACACACACACACACACACCACACACACACACACACCACACACAGACACACACACCACACACACACACACACACACACACACACACACACACCACACACACACACACACACACACACACACACACACACAATCACACACACACACAATCACCTGCATATCAAATCACTGTAGGACTAGGCACATTCTTCCCCACTGAAGCCGGACAAGGCAGCCCAGCTAGTGGAATGGCATCCACAGGCAGGCCACAGATTCTGGGACTGTTCTAGTTGTTGAGGGACCTGCATGAAAACCAAGTTGCACATCTGTTACATATGTTCAGAGGCATTGGGTGTAGGGATGAATACGTCCAGCTCATGCATGCTCTTTGGTTAGTAATTCAATCTCTGGGACCTTCCAAAGACTCAGGCTAGAGACATTTAACTCGAAGGAGGAGGGGGAGGAGGAGGAGGAAGTGGAGGAGGAGGAGGAGAAGGAGGAGAGGAGGAAAGGATGGTATTTCAATTTCTCTGTAAGAGCTTATGGAACTTTATCAAAGAAAACACATGCCAACTCATTTTCTCCATTCTCTAATGGAAGAATAAAGTGGATTTCCAAAGCCTCTGCCGTGCTTCTTGATTACTGGATAGCCAGCACGTAATTACAAAGCCAGAGTCAAGACTGCCCAAGCACCTATTGAGGCTTCAGAATCCACAAAATGTAAATTACAAGAGGCCCAATTTCTCATTAGTTTTTCTGGGTAGACTATTTGCTGTAGTTTTCTAATGAATAGGAAATCCAGAACTGTACCTATATTAGAGGAGAAACATTGGTACCTGCCTTTAAGTATGAACATTTCCTAATGGAAAAAAAACTAAAATGTGATGTCAGTTCTTTTTTGTTTGTTTGTTTGATTGATTCTGTTTTGCTTTTTATTGGATTTTTAAATTTACATTTCAAATGTTATTCCCTTTCCCCCACCCAATCACCCATCCGTTCCTGCCTGCCTGCCCTGACATTCCCCTACAGTGGGGCGTCCAGCCTTGGCAGGACCAAGGGCTTCTCCTTTTTCTGGTGCCCAGGAAGGCCATCCTCTGTTATGTATGTGGCTGAAACCTTAGATCTGTCCAGGTGTACTCTTTGGGTGGTGGTTTAGTCCCTTGGAGCTCTGGTATGTTGGCATTGTTGTTCTTAAGGGGTTGCAAGCCCCTTCAGCTCCTTCAATCCCTTCTCTAACTCCTCCAACGGGGACCCTGTTCTCAGTTCAATGTTTGGCTACGAACATCCACCTCTGTATTTGTCATGCTCTGGCAGAGCCTCTCAGGACACAGCTATATCAGGCACCTGTTAGTATGCACTTCTTGGCATCAGCAATATTGTCTGGGTTTGGTGGCTGTATGTATGTGGGTTGGATCCCCAGGTAGGGCAAGTTCTTCTGGAAACAACCATCCATGTTTGACAAACCAGGGTAATGCATCCTGCTTAAAAGAATACCATTTGAATAAATAATTGATCATATCAACATGAAATATCAGCATGAAAATTGCTGATGATGCACTTACAACATGTGACCCTGTGTATTGCAAGGATTTAGAATATTAATGAATCCTACTTACCCTGACTGCACAAGACCTAAATGGGGAGTCTATACTTGCAGAATGTAGGTGCTGTCATCAGTGAAGAATTAGCTGATGGTAATATTATCCTTCTTGAGATGGAATAATAACCAAAGTAACAATGAGCTAGCATTAACTACTGGTTCCTGATATACAAAGGCAAACATTCAGTATTTTCAGCTGCTACTCATTCCATCAAACATCTATGGAAGCTGATAGTCAGAACTTATCAGTTCTGGAATTAACTCATGAGCAGGAGAGTTTTTCCTTTAAAGATACACATCTTTGAGGAGGCACATGTATAAAGAGAGAAACTAAATGTTATTAGTATGTCTTCTGGGGTTGTCCCGATGTTTACCAATGAATGAAATCAAGCTTAGAGAAGGCAAATATTCCCAAGGTCACAGCTGTAAGTAGAGTCTGGCTTTGAACCTGGCACTAAGGATTCTGTTCTTCAATGTATCATTGCATTTCTGTGCTCTTCATGTTCACTAGTTGTCTCCATGGCTTGATTCTGTTACCAATCATCTAAGCCTGTTTCCCTCTTTTTTTAGCATGTGTGTCCGACTAGCGTCAAGCGTGTATTAGCTGTCATTCTCAGCAGTGGAGTCATCATCCTCCATGAGTGAGCATATTGCTGAGGAAGGTGAGGACGGTGTGAGAGTTTATTCCTACTCCCTCTGTTTGTCTGAGATTCTATTCGTACATTAGCTAGAAGAAGCTCCTTCTGTGTCTAAGCAACATTCATTTTCATTTGAATCAATGTATCACAGTCGAACAGATGCTCATGAATGAATGCTAATGTCACTTAACAGATGCTCCTGAGAAAGAACCCTCCCATTTTGACTTTCAACAGTTTGGCGACATTTCTTTCCATGTGAATCTCTTTAAATTCATACCAGTTTTGAATTTGGGTATGAAGGAAAGAGAACAAGTACCCAGAATCTTTAGAGATTCTCTGATTAGCTTCTACCTTTCTAGTGTGGATCGTATAGACAGTGACTAATCAAAAATGCTGCCATAGAATTTAGTTAGGTTTCTTAGATAACATACATTCCAAGGACTTTCAAGTGTGGGAGCACACTGAGTTAACCTAAGGCTTTATGAAAACAGACATCCGGGTATAGATCAGTGGAACTAACCAGAGAGCCAAGAACCATACAGACACATGCATGGCAAAGATAAAAGGCTTTAAAATGGATTTCATAAAAATTAAAAACATTTGCTCTTTGAAAGAAACTCTGTCAGTTGATGTGGGCAAAATTAGAGAATCGCAGAGAATTACGACTTTAACAACAGAAGCGTATGTATCGTATAGTGCTGGAGGATGGAGGGGCAAGATCATGGGCTGGCAAGACTCTTTCTTCTGGAGTGTCTCTTTGGCCGGCAAATGTGCTGTGCTCTGAACTCATGTATCCCTAATGTTTGTACCTCTCAAGTTCCCATAAAGACCATAGTCAGATGGGGTGAAGGCCTAACCCGAGAGCCTCATTTTAAGTGAATCACCTTTTAACAGGTTTGGTCCTGCTAAGTCCATTTGTGATGTTTGTACATATGTGTCTTTAAGGCTTAAATGTAACAAATATAATGAAATAAAAGGAAACTATCAACTTGATAGTGGGGTGGCATGGGAGGGTTTTGAGGGGAGATAGCTGAGAGGGGCTGGAGGAAGAGAAGGAGAGGGAAGCGATATTCTACTTCAATTGGTTCTATCCAACTCTAGTCATGTTGAGTTATTGAGAGTTGGATCTTCAACATATGAATTCAGGATGTGGAACACAATTCATCCATGTATAAACTAATTAAAAAAAAAAAAAGACCAGCTACTTGTTTCAACAGTAATGCTGATTTGGCAAGTGATTTGTAGAATTTAGAAAGAGATTTTAAAGCTTGGGGAGGTAGCTCTGTGGTATAGTACTTACTTGAAAAAAAAAAAGCAATAACAAGACGACGATTGACTTGAGAAGAAGAGCAGGAGGTTCCTAGCTGGTCACACTGAGAGTCAGCTCACACCGTTTGCTGTTATAAATTATAGCAGTTACTGAGTCATTAAAAATAAACAAACAGTCTGCAGATTTGACAAACAGGGCTTGTGATGGTTATTCTTGGTTGTCAAATTGACTGTATCAGGAATTAACTAAAACCCAAGCTGCTTGGCACATCTGTGAAGGACTTTTCTTAATTACGTCATTTAATGTGGGAAGACTCGATTTTCACCAGATTTTTTTCCATAATTTATTTTGTTTACTCACATTGGATCCCAATTGCAGCCTCCCTCTCTCTTCTTCTCCCAGTTTTGCTCTTACAAATTCCTTCCCCCCATTACCCCCTTCCCTTCTCTTCAGAAGAGGGGAAGCCCCTGTTGGGTACTACTCCACCCTGGGACATCTAGTCGCAGTAGGACTAAGTACATCCTCTCCCACTGAGGCCCAGCCAGACAGTCCAAGTAAAGGAAGGGGATCTAATAACAGGCAAGAGTGAGAGACAGCCCCCTCACCAACTGTTAAGGAATCCACTTAAAGGCCAAGCTGCACATCTACTACAAATGTGTATAGGACCTAGGTTCAGCCCCTGCATGTTCTTTGGTTGGTTTCACCCAGACCTTTTAAAGTGGGAAGACACAACTTTAATCCAGGCTACATCTTTTGCTGGCAGCCTATGTAAAAGAAATGGAAGAAAGAAACCTACTGTTTTTGACTGCTTGTCCTTACTTCGGCTGGCAAGTGCATTCCTTCTATGATATTAGGGTAGGCCCACTTCTTTGGGCATATATTGAGGACCAGGAGACAATCAGCCTTGGAGACTGTACAACTACTTGATTCTTGGACATTCTATTGAGAGACAGCCATTGTTAGAATAACTGGGCCATACCGTATTCTAACAAAGTCTCTTTAGATAGCTAGATAGATAGATAGATAGATAGATAGATAGATAGATAGATAGATAATAGATAGATTACAAATTCATTCTATCAATTTTCTAGAGAACCCCAATTAGTACACAAGTCAATTTTGCATGTCTTTGTACCTCCAATTTACAACCCTGCTGATAGCAAATATTGCCATAGACACTCAAAACCTAATACCATTATTTCTAAGCAGAAACCGTCTTACAGGCTTAACATGAATTTCTTCTCATTAGTAAAATATCTTTTGTTAAATTTAATGTGTTTCTACTTCTTTTTCTATGAATCATCAGTTAATATAATTTTGCTGGTACTGCTTTTCCTTAATGTCTAGAAGTCCCTTATAGTTTAAAAGTGTTAACTCTTCACCTGTAGTCTGGAGAAATGATGCAGGAACTAAAGTGACTGCCATACGAGCACAAGGACTTGAGTTCAAATTTGTAAAAAGCCAAGCATGTAATCCCAGCAGGGGAAAGAGAAATAGGCAGATCCAATAGCTTGCTAGCCAGCCAATCCTCCTGATCAGTGAGAGTCAATGAGAGCCAATGTTTCAAAAGTAAGACAGCAGGCAATTAAAGGAGACACCTGACATTGAGATCTGTCCTCTATAAACATGTATGTACATACATGCATGCACCCACACTAACATGTATACATGCAAGCACACAAATGTGTCCATCATACATAATATGTAATGGCCCCCAAGGAGTTTATTTAAGCAGAGTGAGCAAAATTGGGAATTTAATGTTAACTTCCTAATAGCTGGATTTTGAAGTTCTCGAGATAATTGATCAATTTAAAGAAAGTATCTCTAAAGATATAGAGGTTTAGCAAAGGGTTGGTGCCTTTGCCATCAAGAATATTCACTTATAAACAAACTTCAAAATCTAGAACATGTTTCCCTTTATGTGTCAATGATACGATACTTGGGGTGGGGTCTTCGTTTCTTCCATTTGTAATTTCTTGTTTTAATTTTGAGTGATTTTACTGTTTCATCAAAATGCCATATGCTCCCAGGCTCTCTTAACACTTACATAAAGCTTTAATCATCTACCTGGGGCATATTTGTTCCAAAACTAGAACTAAGTTATGTCTCTTCCATAATCAAACAAACTTAACTGGTCCTCTCAATTATTCCACACATCATCTAATTCCATACATTATGTATTTTGTATTCTTCTTTGGTCAATAATGTGTGCTCTAAAATTAGCCACTACATATATTATTTAGTTCCTCTTAAGGGTAGATGCTGAGAATTAGATGTAATGCAAAGTATCAGTTTATATATCATTAATTCAAGTTATGTTATAGCTTATACAAAATAAATTCTTATCTATGTGCTGTAATTCCTTGAATACTATATAACCCTATGCTATAGAACCTGAATGCTACAGAAATCTAACATTTTTATGCTTCTCTACACTCTGATATTCACACTCCTACATATTGTCTCAGTAATGGGCAAACGTGTGCCTTGCTTTCCCTACGGAAATGTATTTGTGCATTTAGTCAGCTGGCCTCATTTTTGCTGATCGTACTGCTCCACCCTGGTCAGTTACAGCCAATCATTGCCTTTGATAGGTTTACACTTGTCTCTGTCTTCTCATCACGCAACAATGTAGTCAACACACCAAATACTAAGGACAAGGTTTGGGAAGAAAATAAGTTCAATCTTGATTGTCTTTTATACAAATGCCCATGATTCTTATATATGTTATATCAATCACTAAATGACTATTCATCCGTGATTCCTTCAATGCTGTAGAACTCTACGCAGTAGAACCTGAAGCTACAGAGCACTAAGACTGTCTTTCTTTCTCATTCTCTGATAGTCCCACTCAGTGGGTTTTCTCAGTGTCTTGTAGCCATGTTTTAGACTTTCTGCTTAGCTCCTGAGATTCGTTGGCTACATTCTGCCATCATGTTCAAGAATGCTTCGAACTGAATTAGTGTTTTGAGCTTTAAATCTACTCTAAGAGTGTTTGTTGGAGGTAAAGTGAACAGCAGAAAAGTAACTTTATCACAACCCCTGCCCTCTTGGAGTCAGTCCTTTGACAATTAAACAACACGATACTGACAAGCTTAGATACTGACGATATAGACACAATGACTCTGTAGAATAAGCACTATGCCAGTGTGTGTGCAGTATTTCCCAGTGGATGACACGTACAATGGCATACGAATGACACCTACAAGGATATATGAATGACAGTGAGATTATACAGAACATACAGGTCATTTAGAAGAATCATGATGCCTCTCTTCTTTCATGTAAACATTCCGGCATTCATTCTCTGAATATTACCTTAATTCAGTACACATTGACTCCGGGGGGCGGGGGGTTGTCAGCTATAACCTCAGTTAACAGAGTGTTGACATTCTTCTAAAACCAGCGAAATACACATTTAGAAATGTTCTATCTTTATGTTTTACAAAACGTTCCTGATGACTTTTTGCAGTCCTGATCATCACTGACAGCCCATGAATCATTATCATCAATCTTCCCCTTCCTGAAAAGGCTATTTCTCAGCAAGGGGTAGGTCACACTCCTCAGAACATTGCAGTTATGGAAGAAGAGACAGCAAATGAACATCATGCAAAAGGTTGAAGCTGCAGATAGACAATGAGTAGCCATCTGTAGATTCAGGTACTGTGTGTGTGTGTGTGTGTGTGTTTGTGTGTGTGTGTGTGTGTGTAACAAAATATTAGTTTCATTATTAAATTGGAAAAGAACCTGTGTGAGAAAGATGTGTTTCATTAATTCTACATCCCAAGAAATCACCTCACACATCAGTCATGGACAACTCTAAAAAGCTGGTCATGCTTCTGTTACCCTGACCATAGTGTGGAAAGCACAGGAGTATGCAAGCTTTTTCCAGACAAACAGAGGCCAAGAAAATCTAAACGCCATACATGACAGTTTGAAAGCAAGCAAAAAGGAAATGAGTGAGCATTGACAGAAAGAAACCAGAACCAGAACTGTAACTCATAAAATTTAGTTTGTCCACATATGTGTATGTCTAATATATATATGTATATATATATACATACATATATATTATACCCTTGATAAATATGAAAAATTTTAACACTCAATCACCTTTCTATCTCACTGGTTCACTCTGGAACAGAACAGATTTGAAATATTTGATTGCTGAATTAATTAATTTTATGACCTAAAATGTTCAATTCCACTTACTGCCCTCAATTATTTTGACTTGACAATTTTTCTTGTTTTGTCTGACTCGTCTTCTCTCCTCTCTCTCTACATAACATTCAGAATTCATCCTTCCTCAGCCATTTCCTCTCTCACCCTCACGTAATTTATAAGGCTATTATTACGCACTTTAGTATTAGAACAACATGAGCCTTAGAGAGTGATGTTAATGGAATTCTAATAGAAAAAAATGAGATAAATTATTGAGATGACTTGTAGTTTGTATCATTTTGCATCTCTCTTAAAAGAAAAAGAGAGAGGGAGGAGAAGAGAAGAGAGAGTTTGGCTTTTGCTGGATGTAAGCTGATAGGTCCCTGGGAGAGAACAGAACGCCTAATTCACTAATTAGAGGAGGTGCCCAGCCAAATAATAATATGTGGGGACTTGGAAGTCTGCCTAGTGGAATTTAAATTTTGATCTTCTAGCTGCTAATTATGACTTCATACAATTTTCTTAAGCTTTTTAGTGGTCCAGTTTCCTCACCTATAAAATAGAAATAATACTGTAAATCTGTACAGTTAAAATAATAAAAACAAAATATAATAGATTAATAAAAACCTCATAGGGTTATAAAAAGTAGGTGTGTGTAAATCTTTGCTAAACAACTAATATACAGTAAATGTTACAAGGGAAGCACTATAAGCCCACACAGCAGAGTTTCTTCTAAGGTTAGAGTTCAAAGGAATGAAGAATGCATTCCACAACTTACCAGCATTGTTCCAGAGCTCTCTTGAAAGAGAGGAATGTTCTAGAGTGGTAAATACTTGGCATCTATGCCTCCACTACTCCCATGTGTGCCTATGACAAGCATTTTATTTAGACGGGAATTTGTTCTTTCTGAGTCTGGACACGACACTAGATTTTTGTCTGCCGATACTGAGCCAGGCATCTATTATCCATCAACTAGAAAAAGACTTTAATATGAAACTATTTCCTTTCGACCTCTGTTGGAGATTCACTACAGGATCAGTCACCAGGGATATAAGTATGATCTGATTTTGTGATTGGTCTCTCACAGGACAGATGCAGAAAAACTGAATTACCCAGTTGAAAATTCAAGTGATATTTTAAATCAAATATCAAGGAGGAAGCGTCTGAGGAAATGGTTTAAGTGGGTAAGAATAATTATTTATGAAAGCAAAAGGACCTGAGTTCAAATCCCCAGCACCCAGTGTTGAGGAAAATCGTGGCAGCGCCTTTACCCAGTGATCCAGAGCCTAAATATTTTCTTTTCAAACATTCTATCTCCCTTTACTTTTTTTCTCCTTCATTGATCTCTTCAAAACTGTGTATTGTGAATGTGTGAATGGAACAAAAACGAAAATGACAAAGATTATGAAAAAAATTGGAAAACAGGACTGATGTGCACTGCAAGCCTTACACAGGTTGAGCTGAAAGTGTTGGAAATTTGATTTAAAACTGTGCAAGTTAGACACTCTTTTGTGTTAAAGTACTTGTGTGTCTGCCTTGCCACATCTGTACTGTTCTGGTAGAATAAGCATAGACTACAAACAGGATCTTACTGGACCCAAGAATGTCTATCATCAATAAAAGCAAACATCTCCAAGTGTTTCCACCTACGTCTACCCTTGAGAGGGCGTGATGAATAGTAGGCAGTTTTTACCTCAGGTTTTCTAGTGGGATGTCTGAGTGCATCACCAAGCATTTCTTCTGATCTTTCATCACTTCAGCGTTGATTCATTTTCTGATTCATGTCTATTTGGCATCACCTTATAAGACACATTCCACGGAGAAATAGAAGAGGAGGACTTTGACAGAAGAGGCAGTTCCGGGAGATTCCAGCCATCAACTCAACCTGTTGTTCAACATTTGCAAGGGATCACCTCTAGAGGGAGCTAACATCGCTATCTTAGCCCATAAGTGAGTGGTCAAAGAATGGTCAAATACAGAACATTTTGAGGCGCCAAGATCTGGCAAGCTAGAGCATTGTCCCTTGTTCTTGTATTTTCAAGGAATGCAGGAAGTATTACCAGGGGTAAGTGATACAATGAAGCAACCCACCCCAAAGAAGAGGGGGAAAACTTGTACAAAAAATGGGGGGGGATTGTTTGTAAATTCATTCATTCCATAGCCTTCCCAAACTCTTCTCCACAGAAACATTACTTTTTTAGTTTCCCATGAGCCCTATCTCAATCCAGCTAATCCCATCTCAATAAAAGTTGAGCATAGAAATGAGAGGCTATAAGAAGAGAAAATAGGGGGGTTGGGGATTTAGCTCAGTGGTAGAGCGCTTGCCTAGGAAGCACAAGGCCTTGGGTTCGGTCCCCAGCTCCGAAAAAAAAGAACCAAAAAAAAAAAAAAAAGAAGAGAAAATAGGAAACACACAGACTGATTAGAGTATAATATGTTCCCTGATTTAGAAGACATTTTCAATTCAGCATTCCAGTTTCCTTCCAGGCACATCCATGTGGGTTCCTAAGCTCAAACCCCACAAAGTTGGGCAACATTTATATAGACTCTGCAGTTGTAGATATATTGTGAAGTCTTGGCTGGTCCTCTGCAATATCAGAAAGTTTCCACATCATATTCAACTAAGCAGCACCTACTGCATCAGACTTTGAAAGCATAGCTTGGGGCTGGCAGTTGACAGTTGAACCATCACGCTCCGCGGGCGTATGGAGCTCTGAAATTGTAGCCTGGGATCGAGACAAGCAAGGAGGCAATCCTGTCAGACAACAGAGCCCTGACATCCTGTGGACCTCTGTTTGTTACTGCAAAAAGGCAATGCCAAAAAAAGAGTCCATGAGGCCGCAGACAGACTGCCAGAGGTCCAGCCCCTCAGGGAAAGCAACCAACCTCCATCTCACAATTTCCATGGCAGAAAAATAAAAAAGAAAATTTAAAAATTCAGGTTGCAGCCAAGAGAAAACTAACCTCCTTTAACTTTTCCCAAACTCCCCACCTTTAAAGGCAAAGGGCTTATAAGCAGAAGACCTGGGGCCTGAGCTTATGCTAAAACAGTCTCTTGTGTTCTAATTAGCGAACTGAATGGGCGGCTGGAAAGATGACTGGGATCAGGGGATTAAAAGGAAAGAGTGTCAAAGGGACTGGTTCACTCTCAGCCACCCTGAGGCCAGAAAACATATTAGGAATAAAAAAGAAATTGAAAGCAAAGGGGCTCCAATACGTCCTGTCTCACAGCAATATTATCCTTGGGAAGCTAGCAGGGCTTTTGAAGAGAAAGTGAAAATGGCATAAGGGGGTAAAATGCTCAGCTATGACCCTTATGGAGTCATACCTGGATCCCTCCTGTGGCCTCGCAGTCGGAGTTGCAGACCCTTGCCACCTCTTTCCCAGTCCCTTCTGAATGCCAGTGGAAAATTCGTCTTCCCAATTTTTCCTTTAAGCACAGGCTCGCCGACTCTAAGGAAAAGTTGCATGTACACTCGTTTCACATTCTAGGAAGCAAACCTTATGGATCAAATTACCCTACTTCTCAGCATGAGACCCAGCTCCCACTGGGAAACTCACTTATTGGAGACTAATGCACTGTGAAGAGGCCAGCCACAGCAGAAATAACGTGTTTTCCTGCACAACAGATTTGCCCTCAGCGTCAGCCCTGCAATGGACCGCTGGCACAGCTCTCTGTTGCACAAGTTTACTTGTCATGCCTTCATCATGCTCCGTGATAGCTTAAACTGTTCTGAGCTTTAGACTGCAGTGCCATTAAGTAGCACCAGCCTTCACAGACTCAAAGGCCCCAGAGAAAAAGCTGGTGTTTAAATGTCGCTTTATTGGATCCATGGTTCTAAAGGTTATATTTTCCTCCTAAGTTTGATTTCCATAGTATGTCAGGTGAATTACCTACCGCTGTTTTGCTGGTGGTAGTGGTGATTGATTGGTTAGTTTTGTTTTGCTTTTTTTGTTTTGTTTTGTTTTGTTTTGTGTTTTTTACCTTCTTCGTCCTATGGTAGTGATCATTTTTACATGCACGTTCTTTAGAGCCATGACAGGTGCTAAGGAAGGATTGCAGAAAGCCGTGTGGCACGCACTGCCTAAGCATGTCCTTCCATGTTTCTGTGCACATTTTACCGTAGAGCCTAAGCATCCAAATTTTTTTGGTTGTTGTTGTTCTGGTTTCTTCCAACAACAAGGGTAAGTTTCCATCTTTAAAGGCTAATTCAAGATGGAAATGAGTCTGAAATGAAGACTAAGTGGTTTCTATCATGTTGATATTCAAACTCAAATTTATATTTTTCTTTAGAGTGCGGCAAAAATCTTTAGGGCATAACATCTGAAAGAGAGAAAAGCCAGAACAAAATGAGGGTTGCAATAAGAGACTATGTGAAGGAAACAAAAGATGACTGACAAGAGGAAATGGCAGATTTATTCTATTGAAAACTGCCAGTATATGCTGTAAGCGACAAGGGAACAAATAATGAGGAAGCTTTCATTAATATACTTTATCAGACCAGAGCAGAATAATCCAAAATGAGATCTCCTCTTCGCTCTGTATGTGACACGGAATAGTGAATGCCTGCCACAAAAGAGCCAAGAATACATTCACTTCTAAAATGAACGTTTTTCAGAGGAAAGAAAGGAAAATGTTGCCATTATGAAACCAAAAGCTTGATTTATGCAGTTGCTGTCCAAATGGCAAGGGTCAATAGAATATGGCCTCATTCAACTCCATACTCTTCCTTTTTTCATGTTGCAGACTGACCCGGTCAGGAGAAAGAAAGGCTTGCGTGTTTCTGAGCCCAGACTCTACTGCAATGTCAACAGGAGGGTGTCTTAAACCTACACTGTGTGGAGCTTTGGAAGAGTTGGGTGGTCAAGGTCAGAAACACGAGGATGACTCAGACTCAGAGTCTAAAAAAGAAGCAGATCACAGACAGAAATCTAACAAAGCCCATTAAAGAAAGGGTCAAAAATTCCAAAAACAGACAGCTTCGATGACTGAAATTATTCATTTTCTAAAATCTACTGAAACATGAATACTTTAGAAGGTTTCCCAATGGGTGTTATGGACCCAAATTAAGTAAATATGAAAGCCTAGGGAAAGACTACACATATCCCAACCATCTACAGTACTTGTGCCAATTGCTTTTTGTTCTTCTTCCTCCCAGACACCCTGACACGGGATTGTTGTGTATAAGAAGGGCAACCCTTCTTTTTAAATCTTGCTTTATTTTATGCTTAGGGCTTTAGAGTCACTCTTAGAAAACTTTCCATTCCCCAAGGTTACAGATATGCTCTTGTAGTTTCCTTTACAAGCTTTATGGCTTTAGCCCTTATATTGAGGTCTGTGATGTGTCTGGAGTTCGTTTATATGGGTAAGGAGCAAAGTTTCTCTTCCCCATGTCTTTAACCCAGTTGTTCAAGTACCATTTGTGGGAAAGATGTTCCCATCCTCGTCCAATTACTTTGGCAGCTTTATTGAAAATCAATTGACCATATATGTGTGGATTTATCTCTAGACTCTATTTTGCTCCCGTGATATATGGTTCTGTTAATATGCCAGGACCATACTGCCTTGATTACAGTGAGATTTATTGCAATCTACTCTTACAGTTAATAGGTAACTTGATACAGATAGCAAAGACACGAGCTGTAAGACCACAGTTGGCTTTGTTTAGTGAAAAGATATTTAACAACACATTCTATTGTAAATTGTTAGATTTATGAGGAGTTTCATTGTGTGGTTTTCAAATGAAAAAAAAAGAGATTTTTATTTCTTCCCAAGGGTTAGCAGTTCTCAGAAGAGATCTATTTTGGGATATTATATAGTCCAGTGATGTTTTGAATAACCCCGAGCTCCATAGCTGATGACATCTCTCAATGCAAATGTAATAAACAGAGACGGGCATCTCCATTGCCAGTGTGTTTTTCCTAGTCTATGACTTTTGTGTGGAGTATTTTCAGCCCAAGGAATATAACTTTTTCTAAGACATAGATAGATATAAATGTGTATATGCACTTATAAGCATGTATAATTTTAGGTAAATATAGAACAATATGCTCCCTTGAGGTTTCATGAAACCACCTGGGTATTACTTGTACCTCTCTCTTTCTCCACAATTGCAGCCCCACCCTATTTTCCCATTTCCCACTCCATATTCCCTGTATATCCCCTACTATCACCGGCTGTGCCTCTCTCCCCCCTGCTGTGGTCTCTTTAAACTTCCCTGATCTCTGTGATTTCTCCATCTGACACGGTCACATCTGAAGATTTGGAATTGGGAGCCTCCAATGAGAGAGAACATTTAATGTTTGCCTTCCTGGGTCCGCGTCACCGCACTAGTATAATCTTTTGGAGTTGCAACTATGTACTTGTAAATGTTATGTTTTTTTTTTCTTTGCAACTGAGCAGTGTCCCATTGTGTATATGCACCCCATTTCCATTATCCATTCATCCCTTAAGGCCATTTAGGTTGCTTCCGTTTTCTAGCTGTAGTGAAGCAGATGTCTAGTCCATTGGGCTTACATCAAGAAATGGGATAGCTAGGTCATAAGGTCTGTGTGTGTTTAGCTGTTTCAGGTTCCTCCATACTGGTTTCCATAATGGCTGCAAATCTTTGCATCCCCTGAACCGTGAATGAGGGTTTCCTTTTCCTTACATAACCTCAGCACTTTTCCTCATGTGTTTTGTTAATTTTGTTAATTCAAGTGGGGTAAAATTCAATCTCAAAATTGTTTAGATTTGCTTCATCCTAATTGTTAAGAATGATGAACCTATTTGAGAAATTTCTTTTGTTGGTGTTATTGTAGCCCATTTCTTTCATTATTTTCCTTTTATGGAAAATAGATTTTTTTGGTTATGGTTTCCCCTCCCTCTACTCTTTAGTTTCTCCCTCCCTGCCCCCCTGCTCAGATCCACCTCCTTTCTGCCTGTTATTACAAAAGAAACAGTCATCTAAGGGATAATACAAAATAAAATAGAAACTAACACACCAGAATAGGACAAAACAAGCAAACAGATAGAAAAGAGCCCAAGAAAAGGTGCAGGGAGCCGATATGAACACAGAAACTCCCTCCTTCACCCACTCAGAAACCCAATAAAAGCATAGATTAGAAGTTATAATACACTCACAAAGGGCCTGCAGGGGAGAGAGACGGGAGGGAATAGATGAAATGAAATGCAAATTAAAGGAAAACGATTAAAAATTTTTTAATTAAAATTAAAAACTCAAGCCCTGACAGGACCTTATGAGACAAAGACCCTCCAAATATACTGTTGAGTTTGCTTTCTGTCGGCCATCTACTGCTGGGTATGCAGCCTGGGCGTGCTGCCTGAGCACGCAGCCTGGGCATCCTTAGGAGTGGTGTCTTTCCCCAGTGAAGACTCACTTGGAGGAAACTAAATTATCAATTGAGGATTGTTTCTGGGTTAGAGATGGGGGCTGTGGACATTTCTTCTCTCCACTCCATTTGATGCAGACCTGTGCAGACTCTATGGGGACTGCCTCCACCTCTGGGAGTTCATAGATGTGCAGATCCTGTTGATTTAGAGGGCCTTGCTTCCTGGGTATCCTCTATTCTCCTTCAATGCCCCGGCTTACACTCTTTCTCCCTGTTCTTCTGCTGGGTTCCCTGAGCCCGGAAGGGAGGGAATTGAAAGAGACATCCCATTTAGGGTTGAATGTCACAAGGTCCCTCACTCGTTACCTAATGTCTGGCTGTGGGTCTCTATTTATTTCCATCTACTGCTGGAGTAAACTTCTCCAAAAACAGCAGAGCAAGGGACTGACTGATCTGTTTCCCTGGCCAGAGTGAAGTTACTCATAGCCATTTTTATTTCATCTGAGAACTCCCAGCCCATTTTTAATTGGACCATTTGCTTTCTTGAATCCTTGTTTTTGAGGACTCTTTGTATATTCTAGGCATTAATCCTCTGTCAAATGTATAGGTGACACATATTCTCTCCCAATCTGTGGGTTTCTTCTCTATGCAATGATTTCCTTAGCTATTCAGAAACAACTTAGTTTTATAAAGTCTCACTTGTCAATTGTTGGATTTTAATTTTGGGACAAGCAGAGACTTATTCAGCAATTTCTTTCTTAATCTTGTATTTTGTGGGGTCTTCTGCCTATGTTTTCTTGGAGCAGTTTTATCATCTTAGGTTACAAACTCAGGCCTTTTATCCACTTGAATCTAATTTTTTGTGTATGGTGATAGATATGGGTCTAATTTCATTCTTCTGCCCAGCCCAATTTGTTGAAGATGCTGTCAATTTCTCTAGTGTATGTTTTTGGCTTCTTTGGCAAATATCAGATGGCTGTAATTTTGTGTACCCATGACTGGTCCTTCTATTTTATTCTACTGGTGCATTTCTGTTTTGTGATTGTCATTGTTTGTTTGTTTGTTTGTTTGTTTTTGCCAGTACCATATTGTTTTTTATGACTAAAGCTCCATAATACATCTTGAAATTTGGAATGGCAATCCCTCTTATACTGTTTTTTTTCCACTCAGGATTTCTGTGGGCCATTTTCTTGACTGACTGTTGAAGTGGGAAGGCCCAGCCCACTGATGGTGGTACCATTCCTATGCATGTAAGCCTGAGCTGTATAAAAAGGACACCTGAACATGAGCTAGTGTGTGGGCCACTGAGGAGTGTTCCTACATGATATAGGCCTCAATTCTAGCCTCCAGATTCTTGCCATGGCTTCCTTTGATGATGGACTACAACCTCTAAGCCAAATAAATCCTTTCCAACCCAGATTGCTTTGGACCATGGTGTTTATTAGAGCAACAGAAAATGCAAACTAGAAGACCTTAGTTCTTAAATACTGGCTCCTTTTGGTACCATGTTGCCTTCACTCAGCCGTAGAGCTAACAAATACCCATCCAAGTCTTTAAGTCCCCAATCTCTCAAGTAGGCAACACTCAGCCCTGGCTGTAATGTATTAACCTGTGAAATGAGCGACTGTGAATGAGACATAAAAATCAAAATACTTTGATTGACAGTGTAAACAAACTAGTCTGGAATGTGCAATACCATCACGTGAGAGGGAGCTATAAGGATTCTGACAGTGTACGTCAAATCTAAGCATACGATTTCCATTCAATTTTTTGGCTGCTAGATGCCATATCTTCTCATTTTTCCTCCTTAGAAACCTGGGTTAATATGTGAAAATTTGTGATATTTACATAATTCTATGCACATCTTTGACCTAGCATGGAGAAATGTTCCTTTTTTTTTTTTTTTTTTTTTTTTTGAGTCTCTGCCATAGAAATTTGTTGGGCAGCACTGTCTTTAGTTTGGATGGTTGAGGGGAATCCATAGCCATCATAGGGAGTCTTTCCCAAGGTACCTCTGTGTGACTGTGGGACTGATACTCTGTGTGACTGAAGGACCTCTTGATCCTTCTCAGACAGAAGCAAAGACTGTCCAACTATATCCTTAATTTCTCTTCAAAGCAATCTTTTCTGAGAAAGATTCTTAGTTTCTTTTCCGTTGCTGTGATAAAACGCCATGACCAAGACCAACTTAGGGAGAAAATGATTCATTTTGACTTACAGTTACAGTCCCTGATCCAGGAAAGTCAGGGAAAGAACTCCAGTCAGGGGCCTGGGGGCAGGAACTGAAGCAAAATCATTGGATGAACCCTACGTACTGACTTTCTCCTCTGGGCTTGCTCAGGCTGCTTTCTTTATATAACCCAGGACCACTTTCTCAGGGATGACGTTACACACGGTGGGCTGAGCCCACCCACATAAAGCAAGGCATTTTCTCCATTAAGATTTCTGCTTCCCAAATGTGTCTACGTTTGTATCAAATTGACAAAAACCAACGAGCACAGCAAGTATCCTAGTTTAAGCATCTTTTGCAATCTGGGTTTAAGGAAATTTCCTAAGTCATGAGATACCAATTCTTTTTCTTTTCTTTAAATCTTCTTCCATCAACACACCTCTTTCCTCACATTTCAAACTAATCAGCAACGTAAGACAGCTCAGCACTCTAAGTCATTTTCTTAGAATTCTGAAATCAATATCCAAAATGACTGACTCCAAGTTCTGTTTCCTGCATAACTGCAGGACACAAACCTGGCAAATCTTGGGCCACAATGTAAAACATTTCATTTCTCCTGCAGATCCTTTGTGTTCCTCATTTGTTTCTAAACTGTTACCGTGACTATCTCTGTTGCTATACTTTTAACAACTGTCTTTGGAATCAAAGTGTAAAGTTTCTGTATTATACTATAATACAGCCTTTTCTCTACCCTGTTCTCATGGCCCTCTGCATCCTCACTAGTGGGGTGATTGACATCTATAACATTAACCGCCTGTTAGAGACAATACAGGCATTCCCTCTCATGTTCCCCAAAGTTCTTACCCTTTTTGCCCAATTTCAAAGCCAAGCCACATTTGATAATTTGATAACAACCTTTCTAGAGACCCAAATCTCCATTATTTAGCATTAAGTTAGAGGAGGAGAGCAAGAGGAAGGCTTGTATTTAAGCACTGTGCTGAAATAAATTGATTTTGGAGAACTATACAATAAATTCTGAACTCTGTAGAGGAGACTGCCAGGAACTGTAGCCTGGGACTTGTTTAGCACAGAATGAAATTGATGTTGGAATCCGCAAGTAAAACTTCCACTATGAAACTCTTGCTCTGTCCTTAATGGCTTTTGATTGACTTATTCAGGACTACTCAGATTTTCAAATGTGGCCCCTTTTGGACCTACCAGAGTATGGATCTTATGATGTTGATTGAACCTTGGTTGTCAATTTGATTGGTTCCTGAGAGAGGCCTCTAAGTGGATTGGTATGCATATTTGCTAGAACTATTAACCTGGGCCCGGGGGGAGGGCAACTGGAAACTTTAATTGAGCCCAGTCTGTCTATGTGACCCATTGACAAAGGTCATATCTCAGAAATGTAGAACCCATACACCACATCTCAAAGCAGTAATATTCTGTAAGTGACCATAGGATGATTTCCAAAATAATCAAAATGAACCCAAATGACAGGTATGGTATGTACGTCCTGTGGTTTCCAAGGGAAAGTATTATGCCCAGCTTGCCTTCTTTCATTGGGTACCAACTCCATGACGGACGCAAATTTCCCAAGAAAGGGAGTTTTTAAAGATTAATCGTTGGAAAATTTCACTAATGACTCATCATTAGAGATAAATCATTCATAATCTCCTTCCTGACAACGATGGATAAGTAGATACGTAGGAACAGAGAGCTCTGAGCAAAAGCTGAGACAAGAGCTACAGAGAACTTGGCCTCAAGACTTCCCTGGAGAATAACGCATTTGTTTCCAAAAGAGCTACAGTGCTTTACAACACATTTTTTACAGTGCCATCTAGTGGAAGCTAAAATTATCACACAGCAATCCAGGTACCTGGGTTCTACTCCTTGCTCTGCCATCGGCTCTGGCCAAAATGAGAATTCCAAATGTGAAGTTCTAGACTTTTGTTCAGCAACAAGTAACATCAAATATAGGTTTACAATTACATTTAACTGTAGCTCGAATAGGTATAAAACGAATATGACAGTTACCTGTCAGAGCTGACATGAAGATAAACATTTTTAAATGCTGGCACTGTAAGTAAATAGAACAGTAGTCCCCACGGTGAAGCTATAAAGTTGTTCTTTAACAGAGATACAGAGTGGGAAAAAAATCTTAAGTTTGCAAAGCAACAAAGAAAACTAAGCTGGTTGTGGCCTCATTGGGATGCCCCAATGTCGTGGTGGATGTCCTAGTACAGGGGTTGAGTATGGCCTTCAGAATGAAAGTCACAGGAGTACTGTATCACTTGATGATGCTGCAACATCCCAAAGCCATCATAGTGCATTCTTGCTGGAATTCTGTTCCCCAACTAGAAAAGGCTGTCAGCCACATCTGCCTTACATGCAAATTATTAATTGAATGGAAGAACTGGAGCAGCCTTGGCCAACACAAATATTTTGAGGTATTGATGACCTTCCCTCCACCTCTACCAAACCCTCGGCTGCTTGCTTGCTTGTTTGTTTCAGTTCAATTATTTTTTTTTCCTTTGGTCCACTTAGCTTTGATACTCCAAGGCATTCTATCCCCTTGATTTCACATTCTAGGACTCTTCATCTCAAAGAAACTACTAGCTTCAATATGAATGTCCATAACAACTCAGACACGCTTCCTAGAAATTTCTGGAAACTGTTCATGCCTATCTGCTACTTATAAAAACCCATCATAACTGTTTTTCACTAAGGGCAGGGGGAGGTACTGTGCCATGTGCCACTCAACACAGAGCAGGGAGATGTAGGGGCTGCTGGCACTCAGACCCGAGGGCAGTGTTCTCAACTGTTCAATCCAAGCTCCATCCCCACCCACTGATCTCTATCATCAGAGATGTTTGTTGTATCCATTGGGGCATCAGCCAGTTGCCCTCACAGGATGAGACAGCTTTTTGCCTTTCCTTCCTGTGTGCTAAAGTGAGTAATGTCTTCTATCCTGGGAGAACAATCAAGAAGGATATAGCCTTCATTCACTGCTGAGAAAAAAGTGAGTACATGTCCCCTGGTTCTTTGTAAACATTTATTCCTTGCTGGAAATAAGTGTTATCAAGAAAAAACAACCAACCAACCTCACCACAACAGCAGCTTCCTTCATCCTTGAAATGGTTTTGGTCCTTTCAGAGGCAAAAAATTTTTTTTCCTCACAAAGGTGATTTTCTCTCTATGAAGCCCACAGGCAGTGAACTTATTTTCAGGCCAAAACAATTTTAGAGTCTATTTATCTTCTCAGAATGTTGTCTGTCACCAACTTGCTCTGTCATCTCTTTGCTGTGCAGTGCTGTAACAGAGAAGATTGTAGGCTTTCCTACTTGAAAGAAAAATAAATAAATAAATTCTACCTTCTTTGCTGAATGTATCTTTTGCTTGAGCCTGAGACAATCCTGGTATTAAATTAAACACTAGTGTGGAGGCTTTCCTTTGTGAGCTTCTATCCTCCTCCTGGTCCATCCTCTGACTATTCCACATCCCATACCTCCTCCTGCACCACACCCCTCACCCCCATCCCCAAGAGGATGTCCCCACCCCACCACTCCCACCCTACCAGAACTTCCAACTCCCTGGGGCCACAAGTCTCTTGAGGGTTAGGTGCATCTTCTCTGACTGAACCCAGACCCGGCAGTCCTCTGCTGTATATGTGTTGGGGGCCTCATCTCAGCTGGTGTATGCTGCCTGGTTGGTGATTCAGTGTCTGAGAGATCTCTGGGATCCAGGTTAATTGAGACTGCTGATCCTCCTATAGGGTTGTCCTCCTCCTCCTCAGCTTCTTCCAGCTTTTCTCTAATTCAACGACAGGGGTCAGCAGCTTCTGTTCATTGGTTGGGTGTAAATATCTGAATCTGACTCTTTCAGCTGCTTTGTTGGGTCTTCCAAAAGGCAGTCATGATAGGCCCCCTTTACTCCATAGCCTCAGTAATACTGGGGCCTCTCTGTGAGGTGGATCTCACTTTGAATCTGTCATTGGACCTCCTTTTCCTCAGGCTCTTCTCCATTTCTGTTCCTGCAGTTTTTTTTTTTCAGACAGGAACAATTATGGGTCAGAGTTTTTGACTGTGGGATAATAACCTCATCCCTCACTTGATGCCTTTCTGTTGGAGGTGGGCTCTACAAGTTCCCTCTCCCCACTATAGGACATTTCATCTAAGGTCCTTTCTGTTGAATCCTGAGAGTCTCTCACTTTCCAAGTTTCTGGTACATTCTGGAAGGTTCCCCCACCTCCTTAGGTTTCCTGTTTCCATTCTTTCTGCTGGCCCTCAGGAATTCAGTCCTTTTCCCCGAACTAATACCAGATCATGTTCCCCTTTTCCCCTCATTGTCCCCTTTCCCACCCAGGACCCTCCCTCCCTCCTCCTCTGATTGTTTTCTTCTCCCTCCCAAGCAGGATTGAGGCATCCTCACTTGGGCCCTTCACCTTGTAATGTAGTGACCATAAGAGTAAGGAAAACATTGTGAAATAAGGTATGCATTTTCTTCCCATAGGAATATTGAAAGGAAGGTTTATATATACTGACTGGTTACAAAAGCAACTCTATGTGCCTTCTGATGGTTTCTACTAGCTTTTACTTTATTGCCTTCCATGTTGGCAAAGCAGCTGTCATTCACTCTAGCAGTGTGGCTACCTTGTAGGTTTTGAAACTCTCTGTGCTTAGAACTATAGATTATTTACTGATATATAAATATAAACCGTTTGAATTAGTAAATTCTTTATTCTCTTCTTTTTCAAGCTTTAGTTTACATTGTATTGACTTGGTTTGGGTTTAGATGAGGTCTTCAATGGTACCTTTTCTATTTAATGAGTTACCTCAGTATCTCTTCAACAGTCTCTGAGTTAACAAGGGGTTAAGTTAGGCATTGGCTCCATACATTCTAATTCTTATTATTCTAATTCATTCTAATTCGATCATGAATTACTGACTAATATGCAGTGTTTTTAAGCTCAATAAGAGTACACATGAAAATGCAACCTAATGTTTTCCTAAAGTGACTTCAAACACATTAAATCTTTCATCAAAGACATCAATTCTTTCTGTCATTTTATATTGTAATATTCTTGATTAAATTTTAAATATATGACAGACAGCATCAGCTTGTTATCATAAGGACTCTGGCTATTCACTATATTTAGGATATGACAAAAAGGCAAATATTTTCAATATATTTACTGTATCTTAACAAACAGATATAAACATTTGAGTATAAAAATATAAAAAAAAGAAAACTATTATACAACGTACCATTATAGTCAAACTGAGTAAAAATATTTTTTAAATTCTTGGGAGAATATTAAAAGTTCTTTGAGAAGAAAACAAAGTATCATGAATATTATTACATCAGGATGTCTTAAGACAAAAAATGAAAGTTAGGGTAAGTATGTTGTTTTACTAAGATATTGATTTGAAAGAATATTTGATATATCTTTTTCTATGAAAAGAAAAATATATAAAAGCATAGCATTTTGAGATAATTCTTTAATTTAGATGAAATTTAATTTAATTTCAAATGATGGTAGCTTTTTATGCAATATATACATGCCAAAATCTAAATAAGAATGGTGGAGTAGTTAGTAGCTGTCAAAATGTAATCATTCAGAAGAATGTTTAGTGAAATGCAAAAAATGCACTATACAGTAAAACATTTATGAATAATCTAGAAATATAAAATCAAAATGTGTTTCTTTATATGACTCCAACCAGAATTTAGTCCAGAAGGGTATGCATGATACCTTTTCATGCATAATTTCTCAATTTAAAAAGTTATAGGTAACACAAATTTTCCTATTTTCTGAGGAGAAAATATCTATGAAGTTTTCCAACAGTACTGAAATAGAAGCCAGCAAGCTGGGTGAGACATGCTATAAATATTCTAAAGGTAAAGGAAATTTTTATTGCATTTATATTAATAGCCACAACATTTTTAAAGATTTACAATAACATCTTTAAATTATTTATCTCTGGGCATTTATGGGGGAAAAACATCCAAGGTAGGGAAAGGTTTCTGGTTTGTTTTTTGCTTTTTCTCATATTTAAAAATGTACCAATTAACTACTGAATAGATTAAATAATTAGGGGTCACAATGTGGGCCTCACTACCTTGATAATACTGCGATGGATGCAGAGTCTCAAGTAAGAATAAAAATATCCATCAGGTATAAATCTTATCTTTATTTGATTTCCTTTAGTCCCTGATTCTGTTTCCCTGGTCCTGTAGCAGTACCATGACGGCACCTAATAGAGTTCTGTGACTGGCTTCTTCACTTCACATTCTCCATGCCTGCTAGCACCGTATTTACATACAGCATCTTCTATGGCTGCCAGTCAAACAGTTCCTCTGTAAGGCATACCCACACATTCTCTCCTCCTCTGCTAATAGCAGCCATAGTAAGAGAACTGAAAACTGTGTGTGCTCCCATAGTAGGCACAGGATAAGTGCCTCGGGCGTGGCTCCTGTTCTCTAAGCTGGCTAGTTTTATATCATCTTGACACAGCCATAATCATTTTTAAAGAGGAAACCTCAACTGGAAAATATAGCCCCCATATTGACCTATGGCAAGACTGTGGTGTATTTTCTTGATTAATGAATATGTGGAAGAACCCAGCTCACGGTGGATGGTGCCACCTCTAGGCAGGTGTTCGGGGATGCCATAAGGAATCAGGGTGAGAAAGCTATGAGAGTAAACCAATAAGCAGCAGTCCTCACAGCCTTTGCCTTAGGTCGTACCTCTAGCTTCCTGCTCTGACATCCCTGGGTGATGAACTATGAGCTGTAAAAGATGAGGTAAACTTTGTTCCCCAAGTTGATTTTGTTCATGGTGTCACAGTGATAGAAATCCTAAGACATTCTCCTCTTTTCTGTGCCAGTCTAGGTACTTGGGTATAGTTCCTCTAACTGTTTTCTCAGAAGAGTAAGAAGATCAACAGAATTTAACTTTCTAGTAGCAAAACCTTGACTAAGACAATCCTCTCAGGAAAGCATCTATCCTTGCATTTATACATCTATGACATGCATCACAAACCTTTGTATGATAGACCTTTTCTATGAATGACTGTCTTGGTTAGCTCAGGTTCTTGGCATACTTGCAAGGGATTATCTTGATTAGGTTAAGCGAAGTGAGAGGATACACCCTGAAAGTGGGCTGGAATCCTATTCTACATAAAAGTTGAGTGTGAGCATCCATCTTTCCTTGCTTCCTGACTATGGAGGCAAACAGCTGCCTCAAGCCCCTGCCACTATGACTTACCAACAATAATGGGTCCTCAACCGTGATCTCAAATAAAGCCTTTTTCCCTTGAGTTGTTGTTGGTATGTTCTATCATAGCAACAAGAAAAGCAATGAAAACAGAAGAACTGCTAAAGGGACTTCTAAAGATTGAAATAAAGGACACTGGATGGAACCTCAGATTTTTAATATAATGTTTTAAATTTATTCTTTAAGAGTTGCATGCATACGTACACACATACAATCCCTTATGCCCATTCCCTTCTACCTTTTCAGCTCCACCCAGACATATCACCACATCCTCTCCCAATTTCATGTCTCCTTCTTTTTGTTTTCTCAATTCAATGAATGCAATTAGTGCTGCCTGCATGTCATCTAGTGAAGCACGAGGAACCTATCAGGGGCCTCACCCATCGGAATGGAATAATGTCTCTCTCTCCTCCAGCAGCTAATAGCTACTCACGTAGACATGGTGCCTTGTGAACAGAGCCCTTCTCTATTCCTGCTGGAATGCTGCCTGGCTTGATCCTGTTTAAGTAACCACAGCTGTTGTGAGTTCATGAGTGCACAGATTTGGTTATGTTTAAATAAATAAATAAATAAATAAATAAATAAATAAATAAATATTAAAATGCTAAGCATCCAAGCAAACATAAAATAAAACTCTTTTCCTTTTTAAATATTTAACTTATTTATGCATATGGAGGCTTTGCCTGCATATGTATCTGTATTCTACATGTGTGTCTGGTACCCAGGGAGGCCAGAAAATGCTGTAAGATCCCCAGGAACTAAGCTACAGATGGTTCTGAACTGCCATGTCAGTGCTGAGAATCGAACCCAGGTCCTCAGAAAGAGCTGTCAGTGCTCTTAGCCCCTATCTCTTCAGTCCTGTTTTTTTTTTTTTTGTCCTTAATTACTTTAAGATTCATTCAACTGTTTAAAGCTGATATGAGAACATGGTCTGATCATGAATGCGAATGGAATATACATGAAAATAAAAAGAGAAATATTTGAAATATTACTTAAAATGGCTAATATTCATTCATCTCTGAGAGATAGATTTACTCATAATAGCATCTCAAAGCTTTTGCATAAGGTCTAGGTTTCCCTGTTCTACACTTAATTGGAAGGAGAGTAGCATTCATTTTTATTGCCGATGCTACTAAGGTAAACCTTATGACTGTTTTTCAGATCCTTATACATTTCATCAACAGGACGGACTGAATCAAGCACCAGAAAAGACAATGCTTCTAGTCACCCCCTCTTCAGTGAAGCATCTACGTACAGATTTGCTTGCCAAAGCTTTCTGTTTAAATACTTCAGGTGACAAATATGAAGAAGCAGATGCTGGAGTATACAGGTAGGGGGTTGAGAAGGTTGTCCCCAGCATAAGCAAATGTCTGTTAATGACAGACTGTCCCAATGGCCTTCCATGCTGGCCTGCCAATGTGTTTTTCTTAGTCAAGCAGCACTAATGGACTCTTAAAGTATTTTATGTTGATGCTACTTTATTTTTATAGACTCCATGAAGTTCAAGGTGGTTTAGAGCATTGCTTGTTGTGGCTGTATTCTCTAACTACCATAGGCCAACAGGAAGTAGAGACTGACTTTCTTCCCCCTACCCTAGAGAATGACTTATTACTTTGTGTCAGTTCACCTGGTTACCCAGGAATAGCAGTATGAGTCCATAAGTAGAAATAAGATAAAGGATCCAAACCCAGGCTTCAACAGTGATTTTTATTACATGTATGCATTATTTACTATTATTAAAGAAATAATGCTGGAAATTTGAAAGAACTCAAAAGAGCCCCCAACTGAGCTGAACCTGTGCCTGCCCCTCAGAGCTTCCTGTCCATAACCCCTGACCCTACTTATGTTTTTGTTGTTGCCTTGTTTTTCAATGAAAAGCAGATGTTTTTTTTGTCAGGGTAACCCTTTCTGGTGTGTTTGTCTTCTCTCAGAATCTGAGTTGTGCTTTCACTCCTTCTTTCCCTCCTCTACCTTACTTCCACTTCATCGTGTGACATTCAGTTTTATTTACATAAGATTATATTTATATGTACATTTAAGAGCATATACAAGTACACTTATATATGAGTACATGAGTAGAAGATAACTCAATCCGCAACAGAAATTTTAATTATTTGCTTGCATTATTTATTGTTGTTAAAGAACTGTAAGTTTCATGCAAATGCAGGAATTCAAAAGGAAATTTGAAAGAGCATACAGTTTACATAGTTAACCAATTAGTAGTATGTACTTCTACTCTTATAGCTCTATCACAAGTTATCCCATTAAAGAAAGAGGGTGTGCTTCTGTCACATCATGGCTGAGATGTAACCCTGAGATCTCATTGCATGGTGCTGAATTGAACATTTTCTTCACTGTGCGGATCGTGTTTCCAAGTAGAATCGCTATTTTTAAATGTATCTACATTACATATAGGGCCAAAACTATAAAGTCTTTCAGGACCTGGAAGGTAAAAAAAAAACTTTTAATTAAAATTTAAATAAATAAAACTGAGTTAAACAGATCATATCCAAAAATGCAAGAGAAAAGCTGGAACTATGGAAAATCAGAATTAGCCACATCATTAGGCTTTTAGTCATGGGCTCTTAAGGGCATTGTAGCTCCCTGTTGCTAAATCTCTTATTTTTTTCAAAAGAAAGAGGAATCTCAATTGTTTTCAGAGTTCCTTCAGTAGAAAATCAACATGTAGTCAAACAAATGATATCTGGAAGTCTGATTCAGCCAAAGCTACCAGTTTAGGACTCGTCCAATTCTCTTCTGCTCATTTCAGTTTGTCTTGCAGGGAAGCATTCCTTTTTAACACACAGAGAAAGTCTTCCCCAACATTTTACTCTTGGCCTTTCAGAACATGAGATGCATGGCTTCTATTAATCTCTGTGTTGTGTGAACCTGTAAAACAAATGGAACAATGAGATGTAAAACAATCAAGTTCTAGAAGTCAGCTCTTCTGCTTCCATCTTGGACATGGGTGCAAAAGGCCGAGTGTTGAGAAGTGACCACATGGTGGGCAGAGCTGATCTCTGAAAGGCCTGACAGGCTTCTCTCACCTGCCTCATCCACATCCAGCCTGACTTCCTGGACTTCTTCTACAGGTATCCACTTGTCCAAGTAAATGCTATCTATGGAATGCTGGACTCAAGATGCTAACATGCAAGAAAAAAGGAGATGGCTCATGCTCATATATGTTTAGAAAAAATGGTCAAACACACACACACACACACACACACACACACACACACACACCACATACATCTTGCAACACACTCACAAGTCTAATGGGTTGCATGTATCTTTATATAAAATCTTTATGAGTTTTAACTTGGTGCTTTCAAAATTCATATAAACAAGGAACATCTACTTGCATAATACTCAGGTCCATAGCTTCAGAAGAATTTTATTATTGTTGCTCTTAATATTTTTGTTTTTCAGTGGTTGGGGTGGAGACCATACACTGCACCAGTATCTGCCACTGAGTTTCATTGCCAGGCCTTTGGTTATTGATTGGATCTAGAAATATAATTTCTCCACAAAAATCAATCAATGTAAAATGAAAATATTGTGTATATTTTGATTTGTGTTATTTTGAACACCTTGATGTTTCTTCACTCACTTCTCCAACTTGGGACATAGTCCAATGTGGAACTCTATGAAATGTCATCATCAAGCCAATATATACATCAATATGTAATTGAGAACAATATATAATTGAGAACATTTCATCAATATTTACTCACTTTTCCCATGAGTTGAACTTGCATGCAAACATCTCCCTGTAGTTTATTTATGTGCTTAAAATAATAGAGAAAATGGATGTTTATCCAAAGTGAATTCAGCAGAGAAATATGAGATTGTGCTTCTACCAGACTCTGATGCACAAAAGCTCATGTTCAACTTTATGATTCCAGGTGGCCCAATGTTCTCGATGGCTCAATGTTGTTCTTCCTGTGTGGGAATATACGGCCTTGAGGATCACAGTGATGAAAGGCACTGACGACTGCTTTAAGAGAAGTACATTAGGAACCTGCACTGACTGTAACTTAAAAGAGACAAAGTAACATGACTCATCCTAGAACTCTGCCCCTTGAAAGGACACAAAGCTACTTCAGTTCAGACATTTGTACATGGAAGTCAATGTGGTGCCTGTACTAGGAATCTGAGTGAGATACCTTAACCACTCTACTCAGTGACTTTGAGATGAAGTGCGTGATTAGCTTCTGAAGGCAATGTCCAAAGAAAATAAAAAATGAGGCAGCCCAAGCCAGTGGCTGAGAGTGATGGAAAGAATTGCTGAGTTTCACACCTAGAGATGATGGAAGGAAGCAATTGCAGTAAAATGTGGGGACTGTTAAGAAAGGGTTAAATGTGACAGTTTACACCTGACAACATGCATCTCCACTCCTACCATGGCTTAGAATTGATTGTCATTCATCAGACGTCCCAGAGTCTAAATCTACCTCATGAACTATATACATGGTGATGTATTAAAAGTGAGCTCATCTCTTCCTTCACCTCAGCCTCCCCAAGAGCCCTTCAATGCTGTACTTCTCCCAGCACATGCATGAATCTGTTTCACTTGCCTTTGAGCAAACATTGAAATTAGTTTCAATGTACCTCAGCTTGAGAAGTGTTTTCCTCAGAGTGGACTTTCCTATAGTGGACCTCAAAGAGCATTTACTCCAGCCAGTCCCATGGACTAAGCAGATGGCTGCAGGGAAGTCCAGTACCTTCTGAACAACAGCCATAGGGTTCAACTCTGAAACTCTGGGACTGAGAAGCTTAGGAGGATTCAGGAAAATCTGTGAACTCGGTACTCTGGGCCTTCATCTCTGTCTCTTAGGCTGGATCGCTGGTGGTCATAGATATCCTCACCAAGGGAAAAGACAACAGTAGCAGTTGGCTTTATTTTTGTAAAGTGCATGAAGCTTGAATACCTGATAGATCAGTAGTCACTCCCCTGCCTTAAAGCTGTTTGGTGTCATGCAATGATTTGCTCCTGGTTAGTCACTTCCCACACCCTGTTCATAGTCATATTTCAAATTGGATCGTTTTCTCCTGGAAAATATTCCTAATTATTGCAAGTTTGTAAACAAAAGTCCCTGGCCTATCAAATATGTTTGCTTGTATATTTAGCATGATTACTTTCTAATATTTTCAGTATAGTATTCTCTAACAATCAAGACAAAAATCTATTACATGTTTCCTCTCCTCTGTGGTCCCTGGATTTTTATAGAGACACATAAAATCACATGTGTATACATGATATGAAAGTAGAAGTTAAACTCTCCAGAAGAACAATGAGGAAAAATAGAAAGGTAATGATAAAATGAGGTAAATGTCCTCAAAATGTATTATTTAATAATGTTAAAAGTCCTATGTAAGACAATGCCATATACAATTAATATCAGACAAAAGAAAAAGGTTAAAAAAATAACTCTGTTCAGTATTTAAAATCTGCAAACCATGTTGGGCTTGATGATACATAACAATAATATTAGAAGATAGATCAGGATAATGAGCTTAAGCTCAGTTAGGTTACATGTTAAGAGCCGATCTCCAAAAAAGTGGCACTTGACAACAAAAAGTCCAGCCTGCACTACATGAGACACTGTCTCAAAAAAATAAAGCCTAATCTCTATAAAATGGAAGAAGAATCCATGCCTCGCATCCTAATCTCTTAATGCCTTATAAATCAAGACATTGATTCTCAGAAGCTCCCTAAGTAAACCATCAAGAAAGTGATCAATCCAGGACTTGTTGCCAAATGCAGTCTGTCCAAAAGCCCTTGCTCTAGCACAGTGATCCACCCGCTGTAACATAAGCCCCAGGCCAACACATTGGTGTTTTATGAGTCAGACATATTCTACATGAGCACGTTAGTGTCTCTTCTGCTATAATAAAACACTATGAAAAAAGCAACAGGAGAAAGGGGTTGATTTTAGCTCAAAATTCAAGGCACACTTGGTCTATAACAATGCAGAAGTCAAGACACTGGAAGAGTGAAGGAGCTGATCACACATCACATCCAAAACCAAGAACAGGAAACAGTTACAAATGCCTGCCACTGCTCAGCTCCCATTCTCCATTTATACGGTCCCAGTTAGGGAATGGATGCACCTACAGTGGATGAGTCTTCCCACCTCGATTACTGTGATCAAGATAAGCTCTGACAGGCAAGCCAGAGGCCCTTTTGCCAGGTGGAAAGTCAAGTTGACAATACTAACCATAACAATCAGTTAGAAAGTAAAAAAGTGAAAGATCACTTGTTGAATCACTAAGGACAAAAGGACAGATGGAAAGAGCCCCTTCAAACTTGACATGCTGCCTTTGGTTGATATCACCTGCAGGCCTGTCCTTTTCTGGGACAAACAGAGGAGTGGATAAGAATGGGGAAAAGGGAGGGAGAGACTAAGAGGAGAGGAGGGAGGGGAGACTGTGGTCACACTATATGACAGCATAAATTAATAAAATAAAACCATCAGATACAGCAGTCTGATGAGTAAAGGTTATGTTATACTTGAAAATCAGATCAGAAACTACGTAGAAAGCCAGCCATCTGCTTAGTGCTGCCTTTGTGTCAGCATATTTCAGACACTTTAGGGGATATCATTAAGAAGCAAAAATGGCTGAAGTACTCCAGTGTTTTCTGAAAGGCAAATCTCCATGGGCCTCCATTCCCAAGGGCCTCTCTTCCTATTGATGCCCAACAAGGCCAACCTCTACTACATATGGAGCTAGAGCCATGGGTCTGTCCATGTGTACTCTTTGGATGGTTGTTTAGTCCCTGGGAGCTCTGGTTGGTTGGTATTGTTGTTCTTATGGAGTTGCAAACCCCCTTCAGCTCCTTCAATCCTTTCTCTGACTCTTCCATTGGTGACTTGGTTCTCAGTTCAATGGTTGACTGTGGGCATCCACCTCTGTATTTGTCATGCTCTGGCAGACCCTCTCTGGAGACAGCTATATCAGGTTCCTGTCAGCTTGCACTTCTTGGCATCAGCAATATTGTCTGGGTTTGGTGGCTGTATGTATATGGGCTGGATCCCCAGGTGGGGCAGTCTCTGAATGGCCATTCCTTCAGTCTCTGCTCCTAACTTCATCTCCGTATTTCCTCCTATGAATATTTCTGTTCCCCCTTCTAAGAAGGACTGAAGCATCCACACTTTGGTCATCCTTCTTCTTGAGCTTCATGTGGTCTGTGGATTGTATCTTGAGATCTATTTTCTATCACAAAAGAATCATACTGGCTCCTGAGTCAAGGGAGGGTTTAAGGGCTTAATCAGAGAGGAGTTTCAATGGACTAAGCAAGAGAAGATAAAGCAAAGAGAAGCAGTGTGGTCTCATTTTGTTTGGTTGGCGAGCTGGAAAGGCTTATTGCTAGAGTAGGTGTCAGGTGTAAAATGAGAGAAGCACACCCATGCTCCCAAAGTCTCTAAATATTCTTGCTTATTTCTGACCCTGACATTTTTCATAAAGAAAAAACCAAGATTCATTCATGTCATTTTTAAGTAATTTCAGTTTTATAAAATGTGGCAAGGTTGTACAGAAAAGATTGAAAAGCTTTCCCTCACCCAGCAAAGAATGGGTTTGAGTTCGAACACTTCTAAAGTAAATATTTTTTTCTCTACAAGTGGATAGCCCTTGGTGTAATAATAAAAGTAGAAGAAAGATTCCTCATTAGAAATCTTACAGAAAGTGATCAATACCTTGGAGCCCCCTTGCTCTGTACCTGAGATTCTGCCTTAAATACAGAATGGCTTAATAGAAGCTAAGCCACATTTACAGGAATCCCAACTAGAGTGAAGAAAGACAAGTGGTGGAAATGTGAGAACCTGTCTGCCACTGGACCAGGCACTATGAGATTTACACCCTGTAAATATTGTTTGAGATTATTAGAAGTTTTGAAGATTTTGAGAGGGAGTTCTGAGAGCAAGAAGTCTAAGAACAACTTCAAAATGCAAAGGACCTTGAGTAATATTTGGCTGCCCATGTGCTACCAAGATATACCATGGTGTTCTCTCTCTCTCTCTCTCTCTCTCTCTCTCTCTCTCTCTCTCTCTCTCTCTCTGTGTGTGTGTGTGTGTGTGTATGTGCATGTGCGTGTGTCTAGGTGTATATGTTTATGTGTGTGTTTGTGTGTGTGCACATGTGTACGTGTGATATCCTCATTCTCTCTGTGTATCACTCTCTCTCTAATTCCCTTGTATTATTCTCTCTCTCTCTCTCTCTCTCTCTCTCTCTCTCTCCCCCTCTCTCTCTCTCTCTCTATGTCTTTCTTTGAGTGTGTAATATCCTCTCCCTCTCTAAGTCTTTCTGCATCATTCTCTCTCTCATGCTCTCTCTTTTTTCTGTAATTCTCTTTCCTTCTCTAATTCTATATTTATCATTACCTCCTCTTCCTTCATGCTTATTTTCCTGCCTCAAAGTCTCCCCACTTTCTGTCCTTCCTCTGGAGAAGCTTCACTGCCCATAACTGAGACACTAGCAAAAGACATCATTGCTCTCTGGCTGCCAAATCCAAGGTGTCTCCTGATGATGACATAAACACTATTAAATCATAATGTTGTTTGCCTTGCTTCCTAACAACGTAATAAATGCAATCTCAAACACAGGATTTCTTCCAGCTCTTTGCCAATTACTCTCACTACAGCTCATCTTTTCCTTTGCATCCTCTTAATATCTTTCTTGGTTGACTTCCTCAGGAGGGCTCAGTCGCCTTTTTCTTACCACCACTCTGAACCAGCCCAACAGAGCATCTGATTACACAGAACAGCAAATTTTCAGATTGTGTGTCATAGCCTGGTCTATTTTTCTTGTCCAAATTTGTTTCCTCTTCCTCCTCCCCCTCCTCTTCCCCCTCCTCCTACTCCTCCTACTCCTACTCCTACTCCTCCCCTCCTCCCCTCTTCCCCTCCTTCTCTTCTTCCTCCTCCTTCTCTTCCTCTTCCTCCTTCTCTTTCTCCTCCTCCTCCTCTTCCTCTTCTTCTCCTCTTCCTCTTTCTTCTCCTGTTCCTCCTCCTCACATCTTTCCTCTATCCATGTCAGCTTCTTCAGTCTCATTTTTGTGCTCAAGTTGAACCAGACATCAAAATCTAACTCATGTCACTTTTCCTACTGGGCCACTCAGGATATGTCACAGATGTCCTTTTACTCTGCTCCATATAATTAGTACAAGGATCTGAACTCAACCATGTCTCCTTTAGCAAGGCTTACCTAGAATGTGGCCTTAACAGAGCTGCTCAGTCTCAGGGGAAAATGAATGTCATGGTTCATTGTGGTGTCCACTCGTATGTCTTACACAGAAAGAAGGATTTCATTGGTCCCTATAATCCCTTGTATGTGATCCTAATATCTTTCACCAATTACATCATCCATTTTTTTCTCAGTATATTAACATGGTACGGTCATCATCTTATGTCACAAAAAGTACTAACTATTTCAACCCTTTTCTAACTTTAGTACAGGCCCGGTAGAGAACCATCCAATCTGGCTTTATTCATCTAGCCCTCAATTTCTTCCACCTTAACAGGAAGAGGCAGTTTTACAGAAAGGATATCTTGCATATTGTATGGTTGCAGCACCTGTCAATTTAAAAGTGTGTGGCTTAGGCAGGAAATAGCAGGTGGGATATCCAGGAAACAGAAAGAATTCTGGGATAGAGCCAAGTGAGCAGACATTCACCAGGAAGATGTGAGAGAGACAGATGCATGGTGTAACTGGCCGTGTGATAGAATGTAGATTGAAATAAATGGGTTACCTTAAGTTATGATTCTAGTCAAAGAAGAGCCTAACTATATGGCCAAGGTATTCGTAAATTTATTTTGAGTCCAAGTCTTATTTCTGGGATTAGGAGGTAGAAAGAGACCTGATTTCTATAACCTAACTTCTACACAGTTTTCTTTTCTTTTTCTTTTTTTATTGGTTATTTTATTAACATTTCAAATGTTATTCCCCTTCCCAGTTTCCCCTCAACAAGCTCCCTATCCCTTCCTCCCTTCCCCCTGCTTCCCACCCACTCATGCCTCAGTGGCCTAGCCATTCCCCTATCCTGGGTCATCAAGCCTCCATAGGACCAAGGGGCGTCCCTCCCAGTGATCCCAGATAGGGCTATCCTCTGCTATACATCCAACTAGAGCCAGGGCTAACCCCTATGTACACTTTGGTTGGTAGTTTAGTCCCTGGGAGCTCGCGGGGCGAGGGGGTTGGTTGGTTGGTTGGTTGGTTGATATTGTTGTTCTTCCTATGAGGATGCAAATCCCTTCATCTCCTTCATTCCTTGCAGGTCCCCGCACTCAGTCCAATGTTTGGTTGTATACTTATGCATCTGTGTTAGTCCAGCTCTGGCAGAACCTATCAGGGGACAGCTAAACCGGGCTCCTGTCAATAAGCACTTCTTGGCATCAGCAATAGTGTATGGGTTTTGGTGTCTGTAGATGGGACAGATCCCTACCTGGGTCAGTCTCTGAATGATCTTTCCTTCAGTTTCTGCTCCACTCTTTGTCCCCACATTTTCTTTTGACAAGAGAAATTCTGAATTAATCGAGGTGGGTAGGTGGCCCCATCCCTCAATTGAGAGCCGTGCCTGTCACTGGATATGGTTTCTTCAGGTTCTATCTCCCTTTGTTGGGTATTTCTGCTAAAGTCCTCCCTTTTGGGTCCTGGGAACCTCTTGAGTCCCTTTTGTCTAGGCTGAGGTGTAGTGCTGAGGCAGAGTGTTCGACTCTCTATCTACACAGCTTTCGAATCAACAGTTGTTAGCTGCCTCACTTTCCCCTAGGCCTAAACCTGCCCTAAAGAAATACCTGTCTCAAATGGGATTTGTCCCTCTAATCCCCTAATACAGATGTCTATTTTGCCTCTTCATTACCAAAACCATAATATGAATGGAAATTTCCTATGACCAGGGTGATATAGCCTGGTCTACTCACCTTGTCCAAATTTGTTTCCTCCTCCTCTTCCTCCTTCTCTTTCCTCTATACATGTCAGCATCTATAATTCATCAACCACACCCTAACATCTGGCATGAGCCCACACAGGTAACTGAATGAGAGAAGAGGTATGTACCTCCCTATAGTTCTAAAATGTAAAGAACACTTTATCATAGAAAGTTGTCCGTGATATCCCACAATCTAATTACCTATACCATGCTAGTTTGGAAGATTTTCACTTCATTTTTTATCATATATATCTCAGTGTGGTATTTCCTGCGCAAGCACAGATGGGCTCATCCATGCTTGAACATGTGGAGGTTGATGTCACATGTCTTACTCATCCACCCTCAGCTTATTTTTTTCAGACAGGGTCTCTCACTGAACCTGGAGCCCACTGTTTGGACTAGACTGGCTGGTCGGTGAGCAGTAGAGATCCTCTTGTCTCTGCTCCGACTCTAGCTCTAGCATGGCAACTTTTATGTTAGTACTGAAGATCTGAACCAAAGTCTTTCTGCTTGCCCAGCAAGCACTTTGCCCACTGCCATTGCCCAGCCCACATATTCAATTTCCTAACTGTTATCCAGCTCTCGAATAGTAACAATCAATTTGAGGTAATTTCACTGAAGGAAAAATCCAGAGAAATAAACAAGAATTGCTGAGTGACAAAGTATCAGAAAGGCTGTACACACCATGAGTGGGCAAACCATTAGACCCGAGACTCTGCATCTCCTGACATTTGTTTTTGCTATTGCAGAAATGCAATTTATTGGTTTTCCATCTATGTCTGGCTTTGTAATTGTAGGTACTTGACAATTGCCAGCTCCTTTATCTAATGAGAGCAGATATAAGGAGACAAGTGATCAATGTTTCTTTCGGCCTTAAAGTTCATGATTCATCATCTAAATTGATATTTTAAGTAGTGACGCTGAAAAATGGAATTATTGTAATTAATATTTAAACACAGAGAGTGTTGCGTGATGAAGGACCTAGCTCAGACTTTAAACATTTGGAGGAAGCATTTGGCTAGTTCAGAGCATGTACTTTAATCAGCCTACCTGCCTACACTTTTGGAAAACAGTTTATAATTGCAGAATTGGAGGAGATTGAATTTGATCACAATCCCAACTGCCACTCACTATATTCTTTGCCAGCACAGAGTGGCTTTATACAATTTCACTGTCTCCTCATTCCAAATGCAATTTCAAAGCCAGCAAAGTCAGAACTGCCACTGCAGTTGACGATTTTCTTTATCAAATGATTCAGCCTTAAACGTCCCTTCTCAGTCCTCTGTTTGCTCGTGTCATTATTCCTGCCTCTGTCTGCATCCTTCCAGCCCCTGGAGTCAAACACGCTCAGATTATTTGCCTGTTCTTCTTGCAAATATTTCTCCAAGTGATAACCTTTCTGAGCACTCAGGACTCTGCCTATATTGAACAGGCGATATTCCTTAATGAATAGCATTTTCTTTGGAAATAATAAGGCAATCTAATTACCTTCTTGAGTGTCTCGTATCTTTGTCCTCTTGCAGTTTCTCTGCCTGAAACAGTGCTTAGCCAACTGTTGGCATGGCTACATTCTTCTTATCTCTCACATTTCAGCCCACATATTACTATCTCCATGAGGCTTTTACTGATCCCCACCTCTCCAACAACTGCCACTCTCTGTTATCTCCTTATCTGCTCCCAAGTTAAGCTTACCATTACATCATGCTTGGGTGGCTTTTGTGATCTCTGTAATTAAATATAATTGTACAAGTGCAGGGATTATTTTTATAATATTCAGCATCTCATTAGTATCTTGGATATGTAGAACTATGGTGAGACAAAGGAGTTCCCAGTGGATATTGTTTAGATAGGTGAGCAAATGAAGAAAGCTAAAGGGGGCAATGCAAGAAATACAGTTGTCCCTGCCTTAAAGTGTTGCCTCCACTCTGGTCACTGTTGCAACCACTGTCAGGATTCTTCTCACAGTGAGCAACGAGATGGTCTCTTGTGAAAACACCCAGGTTAAAATTTAAATTGTGCCATTTACTAACTCTAGGATTTCAGCAAGTCCCTGGCCTGGCCAAACACAATTTTTACCTAGAATAGACTGTACAGGATAGCTGTGAGAATAAAATGAGCTCATGTCTAAAAACGTACATTATGGTTGCTCAATAAATATTAATTACTGTCATTTCTATCTCCACATGCTCCCAGCCCCAAGCTTAAATGTGCCAGTTTTCCTTTAACACTTTGGCTCAAGTGTGGACAAAAACATCTTCTCTTGGTTCTCCTTAGCACATCTGAGACAGGCTGGCACTTTACTAATTGCTAAGGGAAAAACAAAAGGTAATTAAATAGAAAGCAGGATGGGGCAGTATGGCTCACCCAGAACAAAACCTGCCTTCCATTACAGCTGAGTTTTCCAGACCCAAAGACTGCTTTCTATTCTGAAAGGATCCCAAAAGGAAAGATGTGGTGAGAAACAAACTGGTGATGTTCTGTGGAAAACACTGGTTTGTTTGTTTGTTTGTTTGTCCATTCATTCTTTCATTTATTCATTATTAAAAGTTGGCTGCATCTTAATGATCAGCAGCCAACTGGTCACACTCCATTTAAGCCAATTGATAAAAAGAACTTTAGCTTAAGGCAGAAGAGTGACAGAAATGATAGGAAATGAAGGGGATGGAGGTAAGACTGCCATCCTCCTGGAAGTAAGGATGTCAGATGCTACCAGGGACATGGGAGAAGAGGGGAACAGGACACCCAGTTAAAATTCAAAAATAGCTCTCCCTGCCACGTCTTTTTCTATCTTTATTAAGAACAAAATCAGAAAACGTTTGGATGTCTGGACAAAAATCAATACAAGATGCAAGTCAAAATCTTAAATTTAGCACATGTCCTGAATATACAGACTGTTTGTCACACTCTGTCAAGGGAAGGATCCATGATGAAGGCCAAGGTCTACTCTAAGCTTTGGACTGGAGAGGGAAATTGATCAAGGGCAGAGACTTCAAACACTGCCTTGTGAGTACAATATGGAGGTCTCCATTCTGTGGTCTACCTATGGAGACCCCTTCATAGGGGCCAGGCCACACCCCAAGTCTGTAGTTACTGAATCTTGGGGACTTGGGAGATACTGGAGAGGCATTTAGACAGCCAGGGTACCCTTTCATATGATCACTCAAAGAGCTTAGAGCAAATTACTGTTTAATTCTGGAAATTAAGTATTCAAGTTTTTTATCAACTAATATTTAGATATTTATTATCAGAGATTATCATGAGCCAGTCATTTCTCAGCAGGATCGAGTCCCCAGACAAGACTCTGGTACTCATTCCAAGCCCCATCAGCTGTGGCCTTGTCTTTCTATGAAATGTCTTGTGCAGGATGTGCCAGGAGTTTTGTTAGTGATACTTGGTAAAGACATTTTGAGAATCAGAGTGACACCAACCAAACAGTCACCAAAGCCCTCTCCCTAATCTCACGCCATTTGACAAAGATAAAGCTTATATCTCTGCTCTTTCACTAGAGACTCCAAAGAGAAAAAGACTGAAAGAAAGAACCAGCTATCAAATCAGGTAAGATATGGAAAGCAACATTACACCAGATGACTCTAATACTGACAGTTGTTTGCATATTCCACACGTAGCTGTTGATAGCACCTACATGTGAAAAGGATTATGCTCCCCAATGCAATAATCATAATTAAAGAAAAAAATTAAACCTTATTTCTTCTTTATATAATTCTAGGCTATAAATTTGATATACATGTCCCCATTTAATGCTCAAAACTCTATAAGATAGTATTATGCCAATTTTACAGAAAAACTATCCAATTTTTAGGCAAATTTAAGTAATTTGACCCCGAAATGCACAGCTGGTAGATGGTTGAAGCAGGTTCATCTGACCACAAAAACAAAACCTTATAGGTCAGTTCAGTGGCTCTGCGGGTCCAGAGCTTGCTGTGAAGTTTGACCTCCTAAGCCCAGTGCCTAAACCCAGAGCCAGTTCAGGCAATGTCTTTTTGCTATAACCATGATCACTACCACTGCAGCGTGTATCCCATGCCCTCCCCTATAAATAAATAAACGTAAAAACATTAAACTCATCTTAGAAGACTCTACTTTGCAGCCCAGAGGAGAAAAAACATAAATAAACAGTAACAGGGTTGAAATAAGAACTGTAACAGAGAAAATGTAAGGTCCCCTGATGCCCTGCACCTGGTCCAGCCTGAAGCGATCATATCCTTCCAACACACTCCAGAGAGAGAGCGCCTCTGTGGGCCCCAGTCCAAGAACATTCCAAAATAATTTCAAATAACTAAGTTAGTAACTATATAGGCCAGCAATTTTCTTAAATATGCCAGAGGGAAAGCACTGAGGGAACCACCATTGGACAATTTCAACAAGTTTCCAACAGAATGGGATAATGGGAAAAAATCTAAATCTTTATGAACAACTTAACACTGTAATTGGACCCATGGCGAGACTCTCAATTGCTAGCCTAGACCATGTCAGCAATATTCATGCCAGAGAATATAATTCTCTTAAAATATTATCTTATCAAATAGATGACTTGTAACTGTCATCGAGTAGCTGGATCTATCCTAAAGGAAGGGAATCCATATGTAACTCTCAGAAACAAAAAATAATGACACAAGCTACCAAAAATAAGCTTACCCAATAAGTGAAAGGCTCTCCTGGGCACACTGCTAGGTTTCAGGCTTCCTCCCATCCACCATAAAAAGGTAAAAGGAGCTGGAGGTATGGTTTGCTGGTAAAGTACTTTCCTGGAATGCACAGGGCCCCTGATTTCATCATTCCCAGCCCCCTAAAAATAGGTAGTGTAAGTGGTTGACTGATGGCCTTTGGTAAGGAGCAACAATAATGAGTGGAATGAGCCCCCATCCAGGTGTCATACTCAGCTTCTGACATGGCTTTTCTTTTTTTTATTATTGGATATTTTTTATTTACATTTCAAATATTATTCCCTTTCCAGGTTTCCCAGCTGTAAGCCCCCATCCCATCCCCCTCCCCTTCTTCTATAAGGGTGTTCCCCCTTCCTAACCACCTCCCTTTCCCCCTCCCCAACATTCCCCAAAACTGGGGAATCCAGCCTTGGCAGGACCAAGAGCTTCTACTCCCATTGGTGCCCAACAAGGCCATCCTCTGCTACATATCTGAACTGGTTTTTCTTAATGATAGTTATGTAGTGCTATTTCTTGAACCTTTCTGGGTTTATTTCTCCCATCACTCCATGCTCCTCATGAAACAAAACAAATCATAAAGGAAAAAAATAACCTAATGACAGAAACTCATCATCTCCAATACCTTTTTGATCTCTCCTAACTATTTAGTGGTCCCAGTTGAGAATTAGCATCAGGAGACAGAAAAGACTTCATTTCTGTTTCTTGAAGAAGTTCATTCATAGTAAACATACATGTTAGGGGTTCATTTTAATGAAGGAAGCAGTTTCCCAACCTGTCCTTCAAAGCAAGATGGCACCTCTAGGATCCATATTCTTCAATACTAGATAAGATTACAAAAAAAAATACATTTGCAGCACATCTTAAACTCTTAAATATAAATTTCTTCCCATTTTTGGAGAGGATATCTAGTACTCAACCACTTCATTACGGATACAGTTTTCTAATCTCTAGATAACATAGTAACTTGGTGATAGGAACCACTGATGACTAGCACTCTCCACTCAGCGAAAGGCCATCTTTGTTGGTAATGCTCAGAAGTGGCCCACTGGTCTCCTATAAGATCCCTTCCATCCCAAATAAAACTTTATATCTCTTTCTGAGGTCCTCAACTTTTTGGAAAACGGAGAGCCAACAATGATTCACAAAGAATTCTACATAGTATCATCCTTGCCCCACGCAGGCTAAGTAGAAAACCTACTTGTGGTGACTGTTCTTAATGGTCAACTTGACTACATCTGGAATGAACGACAATCCAAAATAGAGGGCACAACTGTGAGAGATTATTTTTGCTTGAACTCAGTGGCTCCATTACTAGTCAGGACCTTTGAGGTAGAAAAACACAGGCCTTTGATCCAGATCTTGAGGCAAAAAGACATACTTTTAATTTGAGCCACACGTTCTGCTCAAAGCCTTTGGAAGAAGGAAGGTTTTGCCTGCTTTCTCTCACCTTGATAGTAAGCCCATTCCTTCACTGGCTTTAGAGCTCATTTCTTCAGAATCCTAGCATCTATTGAAGATGAGCTAAGAAATCCAGACATCTGGACTGATCAACTTCTGGATTCTTGAACCTTTGTTCATAACTTGCCATAGTTGAATTACTTGAATTATAGCCTGTAAGTGTTACTAGTAATCATTAGATAGGTAGGTAGATAGATAGATAGATAGATAGATAGATAGATAGATAGATAGATAGATAGACAGACAGACAGATAGATAATAGGGGGACTCATTTTATAAATCCTGCTACTCTAGAAAACTCTAACTAATACACTACCCATGGCCTGCCAACTCATCTTCCCAACTGAGCAAACCCCTACTAACATAGAGGCAGACTTCTACAGTGAAGCTAGGAGGAACAAGAAATGAATGTTCATTCTAGACTTAATTGAGAAAAGGAGAGAAACGCCAGATTACCCAGTGATTCTTCTTAGGTTTGTGATATGTTTTTTTTTTTCTTTTCTTTTCTTTTTTTCGGAGCTGGGGACCGAACCCAGGGCCTTGTGCATGCTAGGCAAGCGCTCTACCGCTGAGCTAAATCCCCAACCCCGGTTTGTGATATGTTAAGCATCCCAACCCTCCAAGGAGATGCCTGTGAAGATGTTAGGAAGATGGGACCACACCTGAAGAAAAATCCACTCACACCAAGCCAGAGCAGGAAATGTATGTTCTCTTACTCATGAATCTATCCAGAAAACGGTGGGAGAAATAAATGAGCAAATATATTAAAAAGAGAAATAACTAAGGCAATGGGAAACTTAACATGAGAACATTGAGACCATCAGGATGATAATGTCTCTCTTTCAAACTTTACGAATTTCCAAATGCATGACCAACATGTCCAATAAGGAGGGAGTCTCTAGTTAAAGATCTGATCATTATAGAGTAAAACTGAGTTAATTGGCTGTGCTGGCAAAATTGGGGTAGTTCTGTTACAGAAAATGATGTTCCATGGGGTGGTCACTGAAAACCATTTGACAAACAGTAAGGAGGGTGGCAAGTCCACAGCTCAGGAAAAGCCAGCTCCTCATGACATTAGCATTCAGGAAAAGTGCTTGAGAGTATTCCTGAGTTTCTGGTTGATTAGGTTTCAGTTAAATCAATAAAGTCCCTAGGGTTAACTCTTTATGAGATACTGTTCTACAATTATAATATGGAGAAAATTATCATCAACCTTCTCTTGTTTTGGCTTAATTATTCATGCACTTATAATTCAATAGCCATCTTCCTGCTCCCAGAAAGCAATCTAAGAAAGAAACTGGCAAACATTTCACATAGGCCAGACTTATTTCCAGTGGGCAAGAAAATCAAATGAAAAATTGACTTATTTTTTCAGTTGTATGGAGAAGAGACATTCTTTCCAATCAATCATCAGAGAACTTAGCATAGTGAGATTCAGCATTACTGAGTAGGACCTTATGTCATGTTCCAGTAAGTACTTTATGGGCATCATCTCACTTAACTTGCAATGTCTTCCAAGGTAAGCATCCTTATCCCCATTTCCATGGTGAAAGTGTCTGAGCCAAAGAGAGAGAAAGGATTAAGATTGAAGCTACTAGTGTTTTGAATTCCACCATTCCAAAATTCATATATTGAAATCCAAATATCCAGTGTCAGACATTGTTCTTATATAATAATGAGTTTGAGACAGAAGTATTTAAAATGAGTCCTTACTGGAGAAAGAGGAAAATGGTATGTGTGACTGGGGTCTTTATAAATGAGAAGATTTAAAAACAGAAGTAATCTCATGAATAAGATTGAAAATAAATGCAGAGTCTGAAGTGTTATTGTTGCAAGTCAAGGGATGCCAAAGATAACCAGCAAACCACCAGAATCCATGATAAAAGAAAAGACTACATTTATCCCCCAGAAGAGACCAGCCCTGCCCACACCTTGAATTTAGACTTCTATCCTCCAAAATTGCTAGACAATGTTTTTTGTTGTTTAGGTTAAACTAGTTTGTGGCTTTTTATTGAAGCATCCTGAGTAAACTAATATAATTAGGTCCTTAAAGCCCATGCTTTTGCATTCAGTCAGGGGTACAGGTGGGCATGATTTCTTGTTGCTACTGAATCCACCAAACTGATTTAACACCATGATATCAACTCAATTGGAAGTTAACTGAGATAGTAGAGAGGCTCCTGACATTATGTCTAAATATTATGGTTTCCTTACTGCTACTTTGGATCCTGCCTGAGGTTAATTAAGACATAGAAACTTCTTATAGTTTGAAGCTGTTAAGGTGTTGGCCCTTTGCTGGGTCAGTCTCTCCACTAGCTACAAATTTCACCTGACTCATCTGCCAGTCAGTATCCCCATACGGTTCTCACTGCCTGCTTCCAGCTCTATCCATCTCTCTCCTGCCTGCCTTCTTTGTCTCCCAAATCTCTGCATCTGCTCCCTTATCTGCCTGCACACTTTCTGCCCCCACAGTACTCTCTGCCCCAGCTCAGAGCCATCAGCTCTTTATTACACACACAAAACACTATATCCCAGTCTGAACCAATCCGCAGCATGACATCTCTTATGTTGCTGTTAGGCATTGAGGGCTGCCTGACCTTCATCTTTGGGCAAGAGAAATAGGACAAGCATTCAACAAATAGAAAACTGGTGATGGGCTACAGAAATGGCAATACCAAAATCCTGCTAGCATTTATCTCTGCAAGTATACCAATCAACAACTGAAAATATAGGGAAGTACCTTCATATGATGTAAGGGAAGGTTACCCCAACAGTCTTTCCAATGCTGTCATCCTTTACCCATTTATGACATACCTAGCTTTTGTGAAAACCCATAGCACTTCATACTTTGGATTGCCATGGCATGTGTCACTCATTCACTGACTTAACTATCTTATCTGAACATACACTCTGCTCCTCTTAGTATTCCATGGAGCTCTCGTTCTAATAGAGGAGCACAATCAAGAGACTTACTGAGCCCAAAATTACAGGCTGGTCTTAGGATCCTACAAATATCAAGATATATTTCCTGCTCTGTTCTAAGTGATTCTTCTTAAAATAAATCACAAGATAGATGTTTCAAAATGCCAAGAAGCAGAGACCAAGAGATAATTGAATTGCTTTCTTCACTCTGTATTCCAGGAAGTGCTAAACAATATTGAAGAAACACAAAGTCTACCAGTGAGATTTATCTCTTTTCAAGTATCTGAGTAGCTCTGAACTTGCTTTTCTGGAGTGTAAATTCCCGTATGGAGTACCAAGGATCTGTCTTGTTCTTTCATTACAAACATATAACAATAAAAGTAGTGAAGCAATGCCTTCAAACACTGGATAATGTCTCCATGATCCAAGCATGATCTATAAGGGAAGGGGAAAAAAGCAAGGATAGATTCCTAATGCCCTTCATTTCTAGAAATAGGAATCATCTTCTAAATGTTTATATGCAAGAAATAGTGAAGGAAAGCAAGTCACCCTCAATTTCTAAAAGAGAAAGATGAGAGTCCAAGAAAAATAAGACTGTTGATGCTTGTAGGCATCAGAGAAGAGAGTAACACAAAGAACAAAGACTTCTAGAGATAAGCCATTCTAAAGGACCCATATACTAGTTTCCAAACATAACTCTAAACAACAGAGTCTAAATAACGGAGCTTCACAGCATCATAAAGTAGTCTGACAGTCTTGAGAGCTAGACAATAGCAAACATTCAGCATCCCAATGTTTAGAAAGTGTGATATCCAAACAAATCACTAACACACCATTAAGTAAAAATATGACCTATACATGGGAGAAATATGAAGAATAAAAACTGATAAAAGGATTGATTTATCATTTCAAACTAATGTGGTCAATAAATTTTAAAATAATTTTAAAATGGGCTGTATTAAAAAGAAACACAGAATAAACTATAGAATTCAAATCTCATTGAATGAATTCAACAATTGAGTTATTGGTTAGGCAGGCAGGAAAAAGTAGGGCCAGTGAACTGGTAAACACAGTGACAAATAAAATCCAAACTTCTTAACAAAAAGGATACATTTTTAAATTTATTCTTTTCTCCCACATTACATCCTAACCACAGTTTCTCCTCTCCCATTCCTCCCTGTCCCCTCTCAACCTCCCTTATCCCCCAGACCCATTCCTCTGTTTCCCTTCAGAAAAGAGCAGGGCCTCCAGGGATATCAAGAAAACATGGTATAAGTTACAATAAGACTATGTACAAACCCTTACATCAAAGCAAAACAAGGCAACCCAATAGGACAAAAATTGTCCCAAGAGCAGGTAAAAAAGTAAATGATATACCCCCTCCCCCTGTTAGGAGTCCCATGAAAGCACCAACCATAATATATAGGCCGATGACCTCACACAGATCGACACAGCCTGTGTGATAGTTGCTACAGTCTCTATGAGTCCTATGAGTCCTGCTTAGTTGATTCTGGGTCAGGATCTCCTGTGTCTTCAAACCCTCTCGCTTCTAGAATTCTTCCTCTCCTCTTCTGTGGGATTTTCCAAGCTCCACCTAATGTTTGGCTGTGGGTCTCTGCATCTGTCCTGTCAGTTACTGGAAGAGGCTTCTCTAATGACAATTGGGCTAGACATCAGTCTATGAGGAGAAAAGACTATCATTAGGAATCATTTTCTTTTTCTGTTTTCTTTTCATTTTTCTTCTTGTCAATCATGTTTAGCTTTATTCTAGTTCTCTGGGCTATCTGGATAATTTTTTTAAGGGCAATGGGAAACTCAGGACCAAAGAATAATAGAAAACTGTCTAAACTACATTGAGAGTTAAATCTCTGAGAAGAGAAGGAGGAAATGAGCAGAAAAACGTTTTAAACAATGCCAAAAAATTCAAATTTATGAAACTATACACTCAGATATCATTTCTATATACTCTTAAAATCCATCACAGGACTAACCCTATGAAAATCACAGCCATTTGTGCCAAAACTTAACGTCAATGTATCAAAGTTTTCTGAAAATTAGTGATAAATACATCTTAAAAGGCAGTCAGAATATAAAAGGCATAAAATGAATGTATTCTTGTAGAGGAAGAATAATTTTTCTTCAGTTCTGTAGTCACTTGTAAGTTACCTGAGTTCCAGTAAGTAAGCACCCACACACAGTCACGCGAGCAACCCTAATTAAACTCAATAGATCCTTTCATTAAAAATTGCCATGAAATTTAAGATAATAACTGTTAGGAACAAAAATGAGTCTACAGGGAATATGGGGATGACAAAGGAAGTTATGGAATTAATATGATCAAAATACAACATAAATAAAAAGGAAATTGTCAAAAAACGTATGAAACTATTTTAAAGCAAAACACATAAAAATGGGGAAGATTGTAGTATTCTCATCAGAAATAGGGCCAAGAAAAATGGCAAATTATTGAACCAAAACAATCAAATTCTATAAACTTGCTAACTTAAAATTCTGTGAAGAGTAAGGGTATTTTTGGAAAAGTTAAATTGAATAGTTGCATTCTTTAGTAGACTTGGGTAGGAGAAACCTCTTGCTAGGAACATAGGCCTGATGAAGAGCTTTAAAGGAGGTTTACTGAGTATAAGGAACATGATATAACACATGTTTAAAAAGACCTTTATTAGGCAGACCTATCAGAATCACACCAGACTTCTAGCCAGAAACTATGAAGGCCAGAAGATCCTGGACTGATGTCATACAGACCCTAAGAGAACACAAATGCCAGCCCAGGCTACTGTATCCTGCAAAACTCTCAATTAACATAGATGGAGAAACCAAGATATTCCATGACAAAACCAAATTTACACAATATCTTTCTACAAATCCAGCACTACAAAGGATAATAAATGGTAAAAGCCCAACATAAGGAGGCAAGCTATACCCTAGAAGAGGCAAGAAACTAATCGTCTTGGCAACAAAACAAAGAGAAGAAAAGCACACAAACACAACCTCACATCCAAATATGAATGTAACAGGAAGCAATAATCACTATTCTTAATATCTCTCAACATCAATGGCCTCAACTCCCCAATAAAAGACATAGATTAGCAAACTGGATACGAACGAGGACCCTGCATTCTGCTGCCTACAGGAAACACACCTCAGAGACAAAGACAGACACTACCTCAGAGTGAAAGGCTGGGAAACAACTTTCCAAGCAAATGGTCAGAAGAAGCAAGCTGGAGTAGCCATTCTAATATCAAATAAAATCAATTTTCAACTAAAAGTCATCAAAAAAGATAAGGAAGGACACTTTATATTCATCAAAGGAAAAATCCACCAAGATGAACTCTCAATCCTAAATATCTATGCCCCAAATACAAGGGCACCTACATACGTAAAAGAAACCTTACTAAAGCTCAAAACACACATTGCACCTCACACAATAATAGTAGGAGATTTCAACACCCCACTCTCATCAATGGACAGATCATGGAAACAGAAATTAAACAGAGACGTAGACAGACTAAGAGAAGTCATGAGCCAAATGGACTTAACGGATATTTATAGAACGTTCTACCCTAAAAAAAAAGGATATACCTTCTTCTCAGCTCCTCATGGTACTTTCTCCAAAATTGACCATATAATTGGTCAAAAAACGGGCCTCAACAGGTACAGAAAGATAGAAATAATCCCATGTGTGCTATCGGACCACCACGGCCTAAAGCTGGTCTTCAATAACAATAAGGGAAGAATGCCCACATATACGTGGAAATTGAACAATGCTCTACTCAATGATAACCTGGTCAAGGAAGATATAAAGAAAGAAATTAAAAACTTTTTAGAATTTAATGAAAATGAAGGTACAACATACCCAAACTTATGGGACACAATGAAAGCTGTGCTAAGAGGAAAACTCATAGCGCTGAGTGCCTGCAGAAAAAACAGGAAAGAGCATATGTCAGCAGCTTGACAGCACACCTAAAAGCTCTAGAACAAAAAGAAGCAAATACACCCAGGAGGGTAGAAGGCAGGAAATAATCAAACTCAGAGCTGAAATCAACCAAGTAGAAACAAAAAGGACCATAGAAGAATCAACAGAACCAAAAGTTGGTTCTTTGAGAAAATCAACAAGATAGATAAACCCCTAGCCAGACTAACGAGAGGACACAGAGAGTGTGTCCAAATTAACAAAATCAGAAATGGAAAGGGAGACATAACTACAGATTCAGAGGAAATTCAAAAAATCATCAGATCTTACTATAAAAGCCTATATTCAACAAAACTTGAAAATCTGCAGGAAATGGATAACTTCCCTAGACAGATACCAGAAAATCAAGTTAAATCAGGAACAGATAAACCAGTTAAACAACCCCATAACTCCTAAGGAAATAGAAGCAGTCATTAAAGGTCTCCTAACCAAAAAGAGCCCAGGTCCAGACGGGTTTAGTGCAGAATTCTATCAGACCTTCATAGAAGACCTCATACCAATATTATCCAAACTATTCCACAAAATTGAAACAGATGGAGCACTACCAAATTCCTTCTATGAAGCCACAATTACTCTTATACCTAAACCACACAAAGACCCAACAAAGAGAGAGAACTTCAGACCAATTTCCTTATGAACATCGACGTAAAAAATACTCAACAAAATTCTGGCAAACCTCAATCCAAGAGCACATCAAAACAATCATCCACCATGATCAAGTAGGCTTCATCCCAGGCATGCAGGGATGGTTTAATATACTGTAAACCATCAACGGATCCATTATATAAACAAACTGAAAGAACAAAACCCATGATCATTTCATTAGATGCTGAAAGCATTTGACAAAATTCAACACCCCTTCATGATAAAAGTCCTGGAAAGAATAGAATTCAAGGCCCATACCTAAACATAGTAAAAAGCCATATACAGCAAACCAGTGGCTAACATTAAACTAAATGGAGAGAAACTTGAAGCAATCCCACTAAAATCAGGGACTAGACAAGGCTGCCCACTCTCTCCCTACTTATTCAATATAGTTCTTGAAGTTCTAGCCAGAGCAATCAGACAACAAAAAGGAGGTCAAGGGGATACAGATCGGAAAAGAAGAAGTCAAAAATATCACTATTTGCAGATGATATGATAGTATATTTAAGTGATCCCAAAAGTTCCACCAGAGAACTACTAAAGCTGATAAACAACTTCAGCAAAGTGGCTGGGTATAAAATTAACTCAAATAAATCAGTAGCCTTCCTCTACACAAAAGAGAAACAAGCCGAGAAAGAAATTAGGGAAACGACACCCTTCATAATAGACCCAAATAATAAAAAGTACCTCGGTGTGACTTTAACCAAGCAAGTAAAAGATCTGTACAATAAGAACTTCAAGACACTGAAGAAAGAAATTGAAGAAGACCTCAGAAGGTGGAAAGATCTCCCATGCTCATGGATTGGCAGGATTAATATAGTAAAAATGGCCATTTTACCAAAAGCGATCTACAGATTCAATGCAATCCCCATCAAAATACCAATCCAATTCTTCAAAGAGTTAGACAGAACAATTTGCAAATTCATCTGGAATAACAAAAAACCCAGGATAGCTAAAACTATCCTCAACAATAAAAGGACTTAGTGGGGGGAATCACTATCCCTGAACTCAAGCAGTATTACAGAGCAATAGTGATAAAAACTGCATGGTATTGGTACAGAGACAGACAGATAGACCAATGGAACAGAATTGAAGACCCAGAAATGAACCCACACACCTATGGTCACTTGATTTTTGACAAAGGAGCCAAATCCATCCAATGGAAAAAAGATAGCATTTTCAGCAAATGGTGCTGGTTCAACTGGAGGTCAACATGTAGAAGAATGCAGATCGATCCATGCTTATCACCCTGTACAAAGCTTAAGTCCAAGTGGATCAAGGACCTCCACATCAAACCAGACACCTCAAACTAATAGAAGAAAAACTAGGGAAGCATCTGGAACACATGGGCACTGGAAAAATTTCCTGAACAAAACACCAATGGCTTATGCTCTAAGATCAAGAATCGACAAATGGGATCTCATAAAACTGCAAAGCTTCTGTAAGGCGAAAGGACACTGTGGTTAGGACAAAACGACAACCAACAGATTGGGAAAAGATCTTTACCAATCCTACAACAGATAGAGGCCTTATATCCAAAATATACAAAGAACTCAAAAAGTTAGACCGCAGGGAGACAAATAACCCTATTAAAAAATGGGGTTCAGAGCTAAACAAAGAATTCACAGCTGAGGAATGCCGAATGGCTGAGAAACACCTAAAGAATTGTTCAACATCTTTAGTCATAAGGAAATGCAACTCAAAAACAACCCTGAGATTTCACCTCACACCAGTGAGAATGGCTAAGATCAAAACTCAGGTGACAGCAGATGCTGGCGAGGATGTGGAGAAAGAGGAACACTCCTCCATTGTTGGTGGGATTGCAGACTGGTACAACCATTCTGGAAATCAGTCTGGAGGTTCCTCAGAAAATTGGACATTGAACTGCCTGAGGATCCAGCTATACCTCTCTTGGGCATATACCCAAAAGATGCCCCAACATATAAAAAAGACACGTGCTCCACTATGTTCATCGCAGCCTTATTTATAATAGCCAGAAGCTGGAAAGAACCCAGGCACGCCCTTCAACAGAGGAATGGATACAGAAAATGTGGTACATCTACACAATGGAATATTACTCAGCTATAAAAAACAACGACTTTATGAAATTCGTAGGCAAATGGTTGGAACTGGAAAATATCATCCTGAGTGAGCTAACCCAATCACAGAAAGACATACATGGTATGCACTCATTGATAAGTGGCTATTAGCCCAAATGCCTGAATTACCCTAGATGCCTAGAACAAATGAAACTCAAGACGGATGATCAAAATGTGAATGCTTCACTCCTTCTTTAAAAGGGGAACAAGAATACCCTTGGCAGGGATGAGAGAGGCAAAAGATTAAAACAGAGACTGAAGGACACCCATTCAGAGCCTGCCCACATGTGGCCCATATATATACAGCCACCCAATTAGATAAGATGGATGAAGCAAAGAAGTGCAGAAGTGTAGATCGCTCCTGAGAGACACAGCCAGAATACAGCAAATACAGAGGCGAATGTCAGCAGCAAACCACTGAACTGAGAATAGGACCCCCGTTGAAGGAATCAGAGAAAGAACTGGAAGAGCTTGAAGGGGCTCGAGACCCCATATGTACAACAATGCCAAGCAACCAGAGCTTCCAGGGACTAAGCCACTACCTAAAGACTATACATGGACTGACCCTGGACTCTGACATCATAGGTAGCAATGAATATCCTAGTAAGAGCACCAGTGGAAGAGGAAGCCCTGGGTCCTGCTAAGACTGAACCCCCAGTGAACTAGACAGTTGGGGGGAGGGCCGCAATAGGGGGAGGGTGGGGAGGGGAACACCCATAAGGAAGGGGAGGGGGGAGGGGGATGTTTGCCCGGAAACCGGGAAAGGGAATAACACTCGAAATGTATATAAGAAATATTCAAGTTAATAATAATAAAAAAAAAAAAAAAAAAAAAAAAAAAAAAAAAAAAAGATGGATGAATTGGCCTGGAGACTGGAAAAGGAAATAGCATTTGAAATGTAAATAAGAAATACCCAATATAATAAAGATGGAAAAAATGGACAAATTTCGTGTTGAAAATAAAACTTTATATATTAAAAAAAAGGAAAATAAATGTTGACACATCTTGAGTTATGGCCAAAAAAAAAAAAAAAAAAAAAAGACCTTTATTGAGAAAACATAAAGAATTCTCCATTTTAGTGTTAAAAATCATAAATGATAGCTTTAAAAAAATAGCTATACACTGTGAATTAGAATAATGTGGAGGGGTGTTGGGGACTTAGCTCAGTGGTAGAGCGCTTGCCTAGTAAGCACAAGGCCCTGGGTTGGTTCTCAGCTCCGAAAAAAAGAAAAAAAAAGAATGATGTGGAAGCAAAATAAAAGACAGAACTACAAAGCAGAGTAAGAAGAAGCAGAAGTATGGGGCTGTAAGGTACATTAGTTATGTGGAGTACAGTAACTTAACAGGAGATAACGATGAATTTCTAACCAAGAATGAATCACATAAGTAAGAGCTAGGTACACAGGCCAAGAAATCTCCACAAGCACAATAAAACAAATGTTAGAAATAATGGAAAGAAAGGAAGAGAAAAGTTTTAAGGAATAGATTAAGTAGCAATATAATGTACATATACCGAGAAATATAAGAAATTATATAAATGCAAAGGTTCTTGGTGTTCAAATTTTGGGATTTCAAACTTTATAATGATATAAATGATATGACAGGTTTTCTACATATGATAGAATTGATCAAATTAATAGAAAATTCTTTGAAATCAGGCAAAGTTTGAAAATCATGCCATAATGCCAAGGACACATAGTTCAAGAACACAGACAAAAGAGGAGAAAACTGAGAAAATATTTGTAATTTGGCAATAATTCTAACTCTGTATGAAGATTTTTAAATGCATCTAAAAACAGGAAATTTCATAGCTTTGCATTCTAGCATTAGGAGATAGATATAATATATAAGAAACCTACCTTCAAAGGTGAGAAAAATGAACAAATTAAATCCAACATAGATAAAATGTAAAATTAGAAAATGAACTCAGTGGTAAATGTAGTTTTAATTCTTTTTAAATGTTTGGTTTTTAAGTGTGTGTGTGTGTGTGTGTGTGTGTGTGTGTGTGTATGTGTCTGTGGGTTTGTACACATATGAATGCAGATGTCTGTAGAGACCCCAGGTCCCCTGGAACTAGAATTACAAGCAATTGTGAGCCTCCACCAGTGGGTTCTAGAAGCCGAACTCGGGAGCTCTGGAAGAGCAGTAAGCTCTCTTAACTGCTGAGCCATCTCTCTAGTCCTAAAAGTAGCTATAATTTTATAACATTTGAAAATACTTAAAGAAGCTGTATCATTTTTAGTAACTATTGGCATTATTTTACTAGTAGCCATTATATGAAATGTAACTATATTACCTTGAGCTTTGAAAATACTCATATTGGTTTATATAGACCCTTTCTTTTTTATTTTTTTCTCCATCTTTATTAACTTGGGTATTTCTTATTTACATTTTGATTGTTATTCCCTTTCCCAGTTTCTGGGCCAACATCCCCCTTAACCCCTTCCCCTCCCCCTCCATATGGGTGTTCCCCTCTCCATCCTCCCCCCATTATCACCCTCCCCCAATAATCACTTTCAATCCTTCTTTAAAAGGGGAACAAGAATACCCTTGGGAGGGAATAGGGAGGCAAAGTGTAGAACAGAGGCAGAAGGAACACCCATTCAGAGCCTGCCCCACATGTGGCCCATACTTATACAGCCACCAAACTAGATAAGATGGATGAAGCTGACAGGAACTGGATATAGATCTCTCCTGAGAGACACAGCCAGAATACAGCAAAACAGAGGCGAATGCCAGCAGCAAACCACTGAACTGAGAATGGGATCCCCGTTGAAGGAATCAGAGAAAGGACTGGAAGAGCTTGAAGGGGCTCGAGACCCCATATGAACAACAATGCCAACCAACCAGAGCTTCCAGGATCTAAGCCACTACCCAAAGACTATACATGGACTGACCCTGGGCTCCAACCTCATAGGTAGCAATGAATAGCCTAGTAGGGGCACCAGTGGAAGGGGAAGCCCTTGGTCCTGCCAAGGCTGGACCCCTAGACCCTTTCTAGTGGCTTCCTATATACTTGCAATTTCACTTTCCTGTTTTTCACTGAAGATGCCAACGACTTCCAATGCGCGCCTCCAATATGCCATAGCCCACCATAGTGACAGGAAAACAAATTACTACACGTCTATCAGAGTAAGAATTAGCATCAAGAGAGTATAAGGATGAATAATTGAGGTCCTTCCTTTACAAACTCTCAGAATTACATATAGACACTGCCTGGCTGAGAGATATCAAGGGCAAAGTCTAGGGTGCCTGCTTCATAGCTCTGAAGGTTTTGGCTCCCTGGCAGATTAAAAGAGGTACATGTCAATTATGTGCTTGGGAGAGTAAAGACAGCAGTGGTCTCTTGCTAAACTGGATGGAATCAGGTAGCCTGACTGATGGAAGCAGGAGCTCAAATGACTGAGGCAGTGATGTTGGGGAAACATCGTTGAATTTCAGTCTGCACCTTCGTCTTCATAACTCTCCATCTCAACATGGTCAAATGTGGCTTGGAAGGGATCCTGTGGCCATCTTAAAAGCTAACAAATCTACCAGGTGCCAGGTATACATGACCTTATCACTATGAGACTTATGTGTCAGTGTTCTTAAATGAGCCAGCATGCCGCTGCTTTCCTAGTTTTTAAACAAATGTAGTTACTCCCCCCCATTTTTTATTAAATTGATATTTTTATTTACATTCCAAATGTTATTCCCTTTCCTGGGTTCCTGTCCATCAGCCCCCTAGCCCCTCCCCCTCCCTTCTATATGGGTGTTCCCCTTCCCGCCCACCCCCCATTACTGAGTGTAGTTACTTTTAAAGTCACCAACTGCAAGACCTACAAAACACAAACTGAGACTCTCTGAAAAGGGTTTCCCATTGCCATTGTACAGGGGCCATCCGAAACACTCCAAATCGGTTTCTTCAATAGCAAGTATGTGTACATCACAAGCAAGAAGAGAGATGGTTGGCTTTGTAACCAGTCAATTTTCCTTTGAAAACATTCTCACAATCATCAAATGTGAACAGAAGTATATGCCCCTTTTAAAAATGTATATGCTTAATATGTATAAATTTTCCTTTATTAAAATCCAAACACCCTGCCTGCTGGGCCTCCCATGAATGAAAGCCGGACTTCAACACCAACAGAAAAATAATATCTACAGACTCATGGAAACTGAACAACTCTCTACTCAAGGATCACTGGGTCAGAGAGAAATAAAGAATTAAAGACCTTCTAGAATTCAGTGAAAAATGAAGGTGGAACATACTCAAACGTATGGGGCACAATGAAAACAGGGCTAAAAAGAAAGTTCATAGCACTAAGTCCCTTTCAGAAAGAAATTGGAGAATTATCATACAATTTTAAAGTACACCTGAAATCTCTAGAAAAAATAGAGTACAACCAAGAAGAGTAGACAGCAGGAAATAATCAAAATCAGGGTTGAAATCAATCAATTAGAAACAAAGAGAATACAAAAAAATCAACATAAACAAGAGCTGGTTCTTTGTAAAAATCAACTAGACAGACAAATCCTTAGCCAAACTTACTAAAAGGCCAAAAGACAATGCCCAATATCCAAATTAACAAAATCAGAAATGAAAGGGGGCATCATAACGGGCACTGAGGAAATCCAAAAGGTCATTAGGTCTTACTTCAAAAGCCTGTGTGCCACAAAATTGGAAAATCTAAATGAAATAGATGGTTTATAGATAGATTCCACTTACCAAGGCTAAACCAAGATCTGATAAACAATCTAAATAGTCCTGTAACCCCTAAGAAAAATAAAAGCAATCATTAAAAGTCTCCAAAGTGAACAAAAAAGCCCAAAGCCAGATGGTTTTAGCACAAAATTCTATCAGATATTCAAAGAAAAGCCTATACCAATACTTCCCAAACTAATCCACAAAATAGAAACAAAAGGTATATGGCCAAACTCATTCTATGAGGCTACAGTGACCCTGATACCTAAACCACACAAAGATTCAATAAATTTCCATTGTGAAGATTGATGTAAAAATACTCAATACAATACTTAAAAACTGAAGCCAAGAAAACATCATCTACCGTGATCAAGTAGGCTTCATCCCAGGGTTAGAGGGGTAGATCAATATTCAAAAATCTATCAATGTACTCAAACAAACTGAAAGAAGAAAAAACACATTATCATCTTATTAGATGCTGAAAAATCCTGTGACAAAATTCAACGCCCCTACATGTAAAAGTCTTGAAGAGTTAAGGGATACAAGGCACACAACTAAAGACAATAAAGGCAATATACAGCAAGGCCATAGCCAACATCAGGGGAGGATGCTTGAATCTCACTCAGAAGGGGAAATGTAATGGTCATCGAAGGTGGATGGAGTGAGGGAACTGGATGAGAGAGGAGATGTGGAGGAGAGGTGGGTGGATCAAGTGTAGCGAGAGCTAGGGAAAGGGCAAGGAGAATGAATGGAAATGGGGAGGGGGGTAATCTCTAGGCAATTCCAGAAATCTGGGTTAGGGAGGATCCAGGAGTTCATGAGGGTGACTCTAGCTGAGACTCCTAACAGTGGGGGGATATTGAACCTGAAGGGACTACCTCCTACAGCCAGGCAGGACTCCCATTGGAAAGATAAGGACAACAACCCACCCATGAAATCTTCAACCCAAAGTTGGTCCTGCCTACAAGAAGTGTAGGGACAAAGAAGGAGCAGAGACTAAGGGAATAGTCAACCAATGACTGGCCCAACCTGAGACCTGTCCTATGGGCAAGAACCAATCCATAACATTATTAATGATATTCTGTAATGCTTGCAGAGAGAAGCCTAATGTAGCTGTCCTCTGAGAGGCTCCAGCCAGCAGCTGACAGAAACAGATGCAGAGGCCCACAGTCAAACATTAGATGGAGCTCAGGAAGTCTTGTTGGAGAGTTGAGGGAAGGATTAAGGGACCCGAAAAGGATAGGGACTCTATAGGAAGACCAATAGAATCCACTAACCTGGACCCTTGGGGGCTCCCAGAACTGAACCACCAACCACAGAGCATATACACAGGCTGGACTATACCTCCCTCCCCCGGCACATTTGCAGTAGACGTACATCTTGGTCTTCATGTGGGTCTACCAACAACTGGTGCAGGGGCTGCTCCTAATTCTGTTGCCTGCCTATGGATCCTCTTCCCCTAACTGAGCTGCCTTGTTTGGCCTCGGTGTGGAAAGATGAGCCTAGTCCTGTGGTGACTTTATGTGTCAGGGTGGGTTGGTACACAGGGGCTGCCTCACCCTTCTCAGAGAAGGTGAAGGAGGAGGGGGGAAGAATGTATAGGGAGAGGACTGGAAGGTGCTGTAATGGGGACATAAAGTGAATAAATTAATTAATTAATGGGATAAAAAATACAAACACTATTGAACCTGAGAATCGAAGGGCCATCATGAAGATGTTTGTCTCACTGTATACTAACCACTTTCATTTTAAAGTAATCCCCTGTGACATTTTCCCTCAGGAAACTGTAATTGCACTTAGAGAACTGTATCAGAGTTTCTGACTCTTTTGCCAAGACGTGGTTTTAGTTGAAACTAAATGTGATTGTGGAGTTTGGAAAGCAGGTGATTTCAGTTGAATCTGACCAGGTCAAGGTTCGCAGCAGTTAACTCTACTGTAGGTTCCAGCTGGTTGCTTTTGGGCTGAAGCTGAGGTCAGCCAGGTTTTCTTCCCTTCACTGTTGTCTGAAAAGCAATCTGAAGCAATTTGAGCTGATCAACAGCATCTCCACAGTGAAGAGGACAGGGCTTCTCCATGAGCACTGAAACTACTTGGGATGCAGTTACAGCCTCAAGCAGGTGAGAATTCTGCTTTTCTGGTAATGAGCTGACTGAGGCTCTACGCAAAGCACCCTCCACTAAGACCCACTTTATCCATATTTTGTCTCTCTCTAATAGCAGCCTTGAATCCCTTAGCCAGTACTGTCTGTGCTGTGTGAGATGAATCACCATGACGTCACTGAGATGTTTGGGTTAGGATTAACCTTGGGTAAACAAATATAGGGAATCCCAGACAGACGTAATAGAAGGATTCAAACAGTATTTCTATTTCTATGCCAGCTCTGTTTCTTGAGGGATAAACATGAACAAGGATATGTATCTATATTTATTCATCAAATATGGTCAATAGTTTCAAAAAGGCCAGTTTTAATAATAAAGGGCATCCCTCTTCTACAGAGATGGCATCAAATGCACATTCTGACACTAAAAACAGGAGCTGCCAATTGTGGCATTAATTTTTATTGGTCTACCTAGAGACAGATGCTTACACACAATTCTCTTGGGTCAGTCAAAATGGGCTAGCAGAAGCAAAATTAATAGGCAAATGTACTTCTTGCTTGAGGGTGTTGAGAACACCAGATTCAGACAGCACATCTTTATTTCCCTACAGCTTCTTCACTGAACCGGTTTTCTGCAGCATCTTGCTGTCTGAGTTCTAAAATCAAAACTGAAAGCAGCTGCATTTCAATGACTTAATTCATTGATATCAAAGGAGTTTGACCAACAAACGCATCCTGCACAGTTTCCTGTTCTTTGGGTGGATATAGACCTAATGGCCTATAGAAGGTTACAGAAATGAGTCGACAAATGCCTTCCTCCTTTCTTTCTTAAAGCCAGTTGGTTTGCTCACAAGACAAAAAGAATGAGGAAACATGATAACATTCTGGTATTGGATGTGCTGGTGTACGTGATATATCCTGCAAATACACAGGGTTAAGACAGAGGCCATAAAAAGGGTAATAGAATGCCCAGAATCTAAGATTTGCCAAACATTTTAAACAAAATATTAGTAATTGTATTTACGACTCATAAATTCAAAATAAATGAAAAAGATTATTTAGAAATATCTTCTGGATTTTATTGCTGTAGCTCTTTAGCAAAGTAGGGTAACTGTATCTTGCAATAATGTACTATACGTTTATAAAGAACTAGAGAGGAACAAGTCTAAGGCTGCAGACCCAAAGAAGGGGTAAATGTTTAAAGCAGTTGAAATTGTAATTACCCTGCACTGGCAAAACAGTATCAAATTACCATATTATATCACATTAATATGGACATCTATGTGTTAATCAAACTTTATCTTTATGATCTTTAGCGCCTTATATGTGCCAGGAAAGTGTTTTCCCTCTGAATTGCACCCTATGTACATTTTTAAAAAGTATTACAATAAATTTATCTATTAGTGACTCTCTGTATCTCTGTTTCTCTGTCTCTGTGTGTCTGGCTCTCCTCTCTGTCTCTCTGTCTCTGTCTCTGTGTGTGTGTGTGTCTGTCTGTCTGTCTGTCTCACTGGAGGGGGGACAGTAAATGGGTACATGTGACAAGGACAACATGTGGAAATCTGAGGTCAATTTGCAGGAACCAGTTTTTTTCTTTCTACCTCATGGGTTCTGGGAATCAAACTCAGGTCACCAGGCTTGGTGGCAAGCATTCTTACTCTTAACTGCTGAGGCATCTCACCATGCCCCAAACCCATTCTCAAGAGAACTATCTGAACAATTAAACCTGAGTGCCAGGTGTATCTTCCTGATATCAATATAACTACACGTTAGTGAGCACAGTGGATAAATACACAGTTGGTAGATGGATAGATAGATGGACAATAGAAAGTCAGACAGACACACAGATAGGTGGTAGACAGGCAACTAGACAGATAGATCTGAAACATTTGTTGGTTTCTCTTTGTATAAATTTTAAAAACCATATAGATTTTTAAAGCTAGTAGATAGATGGCAGGAGATATTATCATGGCAAGGTGGAAGGATAGATTGTTTTAAGAATCTATTTTTATCTCTGCTTGTATGTGTGTGAGAAAGAATATGCACACATATGTGCAGGTACCCACGGAGGGCAGAAGAGAACATCAAATTCACTGGGATGCAGTTACAGGTGGTAGTAAGCCTTCAAAATTGGATCTGGGATCTAAACTCTGGTCCTCTGAAAGAGTATCAAGTGCTTGGAACCACTGATCCATCTGTCCTCTCCCAGAATCATTTTTCTAACACTTCTAAAGATAGGTACAGCATACAGTCCCTTACTAAAGCCAACTGCTCTGTTTTTAAGCATCCCAAAAGCTGTTTTTTAAAGACCAAATATTAGAGAAAGCTGTATTAAATGCCTATCCTGTTTTGACTAAGCCAAATATAAGTTTCCACAGTAATGTAACCTAACCCTCTCCCTCCTGAACTACCCAGGACCTGGAGTATAAGTTCCCAGCCTGGACCAACACCTAGAAAACATGCACTTTAAGAAACTAGGGAAGGAAACCATGAGACTGCCTGACTATGCCCAACACTAAGACTCCCTCTACACATACACACTGAGTGTGACAGTGACAGTACCATGAGAGACCCCCTTTTAAAGCAAAATGAAAAGAATAAAAATAGACATGGGCATTTCAGTTTACCCACCCTTGTCTAGAATAACCAAGACATCCAAAGTCTCTCTGTGTCTGTTCTGGATTCACCCTGAAAACCATGGACTAGGTTTCTATCAGACACCCTGGTATCTGCTGTCCTGGTAGATAAGAGGGAGGAGAAGCTCAGGACTGGGAGGACCAGGGTAAAGACCCATTACCACTGACTCCCATATGCACAGATCTGGGTTCTATGTTTCGCTTAACTTCAGGGCATGAGCACTTGCCTTTTTATAAAGGCTCTGAGTGCCCTCAAAGTTACTCTTGATTATACAGATGCAGAATGTGAGGCCTCAAGGTAATTAGATGAGAGGACCATGTGCAAAGCAATGCCTTGGGCACCATGTCCTGTAGGGCCATGGTTCCTTTAGTATTTCAGATTTACTTTGTCTTGCTAAATTTTCAGATCTATTTTGTCCCACTGCTAAGTAAATGAAGAACAGTTAGGATTGGTGTCATCCACTTTATTGCTGATGCCCATGGATGGAAGTATCTTTTCCTTATCCTATGCTTTCCGGGAAGAAAGGCTGTTGTTGACCTCTGAGAATAAGTAGAGGATTAAGTTGGCAAACAGTGTAGACATTCAGGATCTATAGCTTAAAACAGCATGTTCTGATCATTTCTATTCCAGATTTTAATTAAGATCTCAAGGAAAAAAATGAGTCAATTTGAGTCTGCACATGCTCACTTGTGAAATCAAAGGAGTACTTTTTCTAATGCATTAGCTCCTATTTATTCCATGATTGCGATGCATTTTATTAAGAACTCCCAGCCCCCTGTCAAGTTCTGATGTGTCACTGTTGCTGTATCATCTGGAAAGGGCCTTCCCTCTATAGGTGAAGTGGGAATCTTTAAGTCCATGTGACCATAGATGAAGCATCGTTTTCTAAATCTGTATGTATATGTTCATGTGAGTACGGGTACGTCTCTGTCATAGCACACATGTGGAAGTCAGACGGCAACCTCAGGTGTCTGGCATCTTTTACCTTGTTTGTGACAAGGTTTCTTTTGCATTGCGTGCCATTTCATATCCCAGACTATCTGACCTAAGTCTCCTCTCTGCCTTCTATTCTCCCCTAGTGCTGGGATTACTGGTTCGCTACCAAGCCCAGTTCATGTGGGTTCTGGAGATCCAAACTCAGATCCTCACTCTTGTGAAGCAAGTCCTTTATAGACTGAGCTCTGTTTTCAGATATCAATTTACTTTCCATTAGCCTCTCAATGAAATATTTCTCCAGAAGATGTTGGAAGCCAAGAGAAAATAGCTCTAGCTTCTGGACTCTGCATTTGCTTTATTGCTTGATTGCATAGCCTTCCAAACATAATATCCTCAATAAACACTGTGGTCACTTCCAGGATCAAACTGCCTCGAAAGATGTTAACTCTTTTTTACCTCTGTATCTCAACATTCTGAAAGATAAAAAGAAGAAGAAAATGATGTTAGCCAAAGGTATTTTTATAATTCTAGTGGAAACATTATTAGGAGGTCTGTTTACAATTCCAATGGACACATTATGATAGGTCTGTTTTAAAGTCTATAAATATTTCCTACAGCCTTTGTTCATTTCAAAGTATCTGGCAAGAATTTTGCCAGATGTTAGTAGTCTTACTTTACTCTATCTGTATAACTGACACAATTGGTTCCATGAAGCATTCTGGGTTGTTTTTGTTTGGTTTTATTTGGTTTTGTTTTTGATTCACTTTCGTAATGTATGCCTTTTGTTCCTCATGTCCCCTAAGGCTCCATGAAAGATGCCTTGTTTGTTCAGGAATTGCGTAGCACATCTCTGCCTGCAACTCAGGCTCAACTGGAAATCTTCCTATAACCTCTGAAATCTAGAAGAAGCACAACAGCTAATGCACTTCCAGTGCATGAATATCAAGGACTATTCTTTGCTATCAATTTTCCTTTCCCATCTTACTTGACATTCCCACATTACAGACCTATTGTTGGAACAGTAGCTTCTCAAGACACGGTGTCACTCAGGAGCCCAGGGTAGCCTCAAGCTCATACCTGTCCTCTAACCTCAGTCTCCTATTCAGCATCTTGGACTCAGATGTCATAGCCTTGATCCCTTTAATTTCTCAGAAAATGGAAACAAAAAAAAATTCAAGGAAAGACCTTAAGGTTGAAAGGTCTAAGAATCCTGAAAACAGTGACACTTTGGCAGCATAAGCCCAGAAACTTTGTTTACATAGCGGAGCTTGTTAGCCAAGACAGACTGCTCTAAGAAAACCTGAGAGCTACAGATAAAACAGTGACTTAGAGCAAAGATAGGACACAAATCCTAGCTTACTCCCTGAATGTGCTCCTGGGCAAACCATGTGGTCTTTCTGAGCTTGTGCTGTCCTTTCCAAAACAGAGTTAAAATTACTGTCTCTCAACAAAAGTTCGCAGTTATGTAGCAGCTGCAAATATTTTTAATTTACCCACTTCTTTAGTTCACTTTCTGTTACCTTTTGAAGTGAGTCTTACTACAAGTTTCAATTTAGGAAAACAAAATAGAGGTTGAGATAGGTTAAGTGGTGTGCCCTTGTCCCTCAGCTATTATGCAGTAGAATTGATATTTCGACCCTGGCAATCAGATCTAGGGCACCTGTGCACAGTCAATTGACCACACAGCCTGGGGGCCCACACTCACACAGACATGAGTTCTAGAATATTAAATGCATCACTTTTCCTTATCATTCCTCTACTTAGCCTCGGGAAGAAAATAGTGCTGGTGTGGGAAAGGAGATTGGCTACCTTCATAATTCATCCATGGTGACCTCTGTGACCCCCATCCACCTCGTCTTATCTCTGGATCTCTGAATCCTCATCCATAATTTACTGTTTCCAGAGGCCGGCTGCCTAGAGAGGCCACAGAGCAATGTGATGAGTAGAAGGCGTATTCACATGACAACTCACACGCACTGTGAGGGTGGCAGCACGCAACTCTGTGGCACCAGCCTCGTCGTTACCTTCATTTCTCCCTCCTCTCACTCAGACTACTGCAAGGAAAAATGAGAAAAGCCATTCTTTTAATACCCATACAGTTTACCAGGTCCTAGAGAAAGCTGTTAGCATGGAAATAGCCTTTCAGAGATAAGAGTGGAGGCGAGCCAGCAACAGCACATTTCTAAGCCTGTTTAGTCCTGGAGCAGCATGTAACCTTGGCCTTCCAGCCAGCTCAGAGCCAGACACATCAAGGCCCTTTAGACCCAAGGCTATGGATGCACAGTGTTCTGGAAACAGCCATAACCTCTCAAATCCACTAAGTCTTTTAATCCCTCCCTCCCGGCATGGTCTGAACCCACACAGAATGCCTGCCTCTGCTTCTGACCTTCTCAGTCCTTCTGGCTTTCTGGGGAGTATTCTGTGCATAGCTGAAGTTGGCTAACATATGAGTAAAGCCAGACGTACATTTGGCATTTGGACAAATGCCAAATGTTTTCCCTAATGCACTAGATATAAAATAGAAATGAAGTAAGTAAGCAATATATATGTATATATTGTACATTTTTAAAGTTATATATTTAAAGTAATATATGTCAAGCGGTTCTGCATATGATGCTTCTCTTTTCACATGGAGCACCCTAGGCAGGTAAGGAGGTTTGTTAACGCAGTCCAGGATGTAGACTCTATTTCAATCCCCGGAGCTGTGTGCCCGCCAAAAGAGAAGAATAGCTAGAATGGAGTCATGGGTTTTGCTTGAGTCTGCTCTCTGAGCAGTACTCTGGTCCTGGGCATATTTCTTTGCCTCTCTGGGCCTCACCTATAATGGGATGAAGCGGGTAACTTATGGACACACTCTTAAGAGTGGTCCAGAGAGTAGTACAATGAATGAAGCAGAATCTAGAAACCTCTCACAATAGAAAACACTGTGTTCACATACTTAACATATTACACAGTAGCAGCCCCTTTCACAAAGGAACATATGCACCTCAGTTTCCCTTTTTAATGAAAAGAAACTCATTTTTGATTTTAGGACAGTTTAAGATCTGTGGAAAAGTTGCAAAAATAGTCAAATCCTTAACACACCCACATTTTACTCTTCCTTTGTTCATGTCTGCATTAGGATCCTATGTTTATTAAAATACTTCTCTTCCTTAAAATATGCAGCCCTTTCTCCCTCTATAGATTGCAACCTCTGTAACCCAGACTTAGGGAGCCCACGGTGAATGGAGGAAGCTGCAGCTGACAGGCTCAAAGCTCAACTCACAAGAAGAGTTGACAAGTCAGAGTTGGCCCATGGTTATCACTCAGAAACGCAGATTCCCATCAGAAATCCAGATTTTATGCAAAATATACTCGTTTTTAAAGGTTGACTCATTTTTGTTTTCCTTTCTCAAAATAGCATCCTCTCCAAACAAAACACTTCTGTGAGCTGAATGTGACCCACTACTTCCCATCTGTGAGCTCCAGCCCCATTCCTGCCATTTGGCTGAAGTCAGAGGATAATCGGAATGGCTCCTTCTAGCAATTCTCAGAGGAATCTGTTTCCATACAGGCTCTTCTCAATTTCTAGTGGTCACATATACTCCTTGGCTTGTGGCCCCACATTTTACCTTTATAGCACACCAGTCTCTGCCTCTATCATGACAGAGCGTTCCCCTCTGACATTCTTCCTCCTATAAGTACTGTGATGACTCCTGTTGGAAGAATTCAGGTAACCTCTATACCTGAGGCTCCTAACTTAATCGTATCTGAAGAGACTGTTTTTTTTTTTTTCATATAAAGTAGCATCCCCAGTATCAGGAAATTGGACCCTGAATATACATTGTGGAAAGGGGTAAGGATTCCTTACTTAGCTTAACATAGTTGGTATCTAAGTTCCTTTCTGCTTTAACATATATGTTTTCTTCCTGGTTGTTCCCAGATGAACCAGTGTTTCCTGTGATTCTACCCATCATGTCCTCCTATTAGATAATCTATGTTAACATTTGGTATTTTTGAGGAAAACACTAAATGCCTAGCAGTGTGCTAGTAAGATAAGGTAGACTGTTAATCAAAGAACAAATATTCTCCCATTGCAAAGACTTCTGGTGTACTTATCAAAGAACAAGAAATTAGAGAAGGTTCAATAAAGTCTGATGACTTGCTGCACTGGACAGATTTTCATTAGACATGAGGTTGGGACTGGGATCCAGACCCTTATTTGCAGAAGAATAGACACGTGTACAGGTCCTATTATACATTTGCAGACACATAATATAACAGCCATTAGGGACCATTGCCCCATATCACATCAATAGTCCACAGTGGAGAAAAGATAAATTATAAAAACAAGCTTAGGATAAGGTAGAAGAAAGGGCAACTGAGATGAAACTCTAATTGTCAACCTGGGCAAGAGCAACTTATTCCCCTCAACCAGCAAAGGCTTATATCCAAATATGACACCCATCAACCATTAAGCAGGAAATGAGTATCTGTCCCATCTGTGAGTTAATTTCCAATTTGTTCAGTGAAATATATTTCCTTTTAACACAGAAAAGCATTTCTGATGTCTCTGTCATGCTGACCACATTTGATTGAAACAGAGGAAGCATCTGGTGCCTCCAGTTTCATGTTTAGACATTTAACAGTGAAAGAGTTTGAATAATGAAGCTTGACTTCTCCCCCATCATAAGAATGTAGACAGAAAACCAGACCAATAAAAAACAGCAAGCAAGACACAAAACAATCATATGAAGAGAATGAGGTGATATCCAGAGGCCTCATTTGATTGTAAGTATCTACTTCAAGTTTCTGCCTGAGGTTTGACTATAATTAGGGCTCTTGTGTTCTAGGGTCCAATTCTGCTTCAAAATATAGTCCTTATTTTTCCCCAAGTTAAACCTCACTGACTTCTATTGCTTGAAACCATTGCTTTGCAATCCCTGGTGATCTCTCAAAGAGCCTCTTCTTAAGGATCCCATTGACTGCTTTCTCCATGAAAGAAAGAAAGAAAGAAAGAAAGAAAGAAAGAAAGAAAGAAAGAAAGAAAGAAAGAAAGAAAGGAAGAAAGAAACAAAGGAAGGAAGGAAGGAAGAAAAAGTATTCTACTATCTGGTGTTTGAATCCTTGTTTTTAGGAACTATTTCAGAACTTGTCACCTGGCATCTGTAAGACTTGAGAACAAAGGACACCTTAGGCAACACAATTCACACATCAGTTTTGTAGAAGTGAAATGTTCGGCCTAATTTCTCAAAATACATTCATTTTTATGGGTGGATATTTTCCTTGTGTCCCAATTGCTGAATGATTTCATGTAAACCTTGAAAATTTATGAGAATTTTATCCTTGTCATTGTTGGGCCTCTGTAGGGAAGGATGTGCCTAATCCTGCTTGGCCTACATGTCCAAGGGTGGGATGATACCCAAGGGAAACTCTCCTTCTCTAAGGAGAAGGAGAGGAGGAAGGATTTTAAGGGTGGGATTGGGAGGAGAGGAAGGAGGGGGCCTGTGATCAGAATGTAAAATAAATAAAAATAACTAAATTATTGAAAAAACGAGATTTAATAAATACTTCACTGTTGCTCTAACTTACTAACCAAATGTATAAAAAAAGAATTTCTGTATTTGATGAGTATAGAATGACTCCCCATTACTGTGATTGCTATCCACAGACAAACACTGGGTGAGACCCTATAGTCCCATTGAAGGATTTTAGAGGACTTGACCTGGGATTAGAGTCACACCTATGCAGCCTCCAGATCTGCAGGAACTGACTCTGTCTGAGGAGTGACAAGTTCATCTCCTCTCACATAGGCAAAACAGATGGCAGCTGCTTGCAATACTGTCTTGAGGAGTC